>NW_023396538.1:379253-592631 GCF_011125445.2 Fundulus heteroclitus | reverse complement strand
AACATTGTGGGAGACCCTAACTTTGGTCCTTCTGGACACCTAAATAAGTCTTTTTTGCTGCTCTAATGCAAAAGGCCACTGAAAGAACGTAATGGTTATAATTCACTTCTCACACCTCACAAAGGCAGAAATTTGATGCCATGATATGCTTGCAAATGAACATTCTCTATGCCCGGTCATATTAACAGCTAGAACACTTCTTCAAACTCAGTGAAATTCCTACTTTAACATGATTTAGTGACTTTGGGCGCCTAAAACAGAAGGAGACAGCAATCATAACCTGCAGAATGTTGGGGGGCGAAACAATGCTTACACCTTGTGGGAGGGAACCTAAGATTTTGTCCTTCTGACACCTAAATAATCTATTTTGCTGCTCTAATGCAAAAGGACACTGAAAGAATGTAATGGTTATAATTCACTTCTCACAGCTCAGAAAGGCAGAAATTTGAATGCCAGATATGCTGCAAATGAACATTCTATTTGCCTCGGTCATTATTAACAGCAGAAACACTGTTTAAAACTCAGTGAAATTCATATTTAACATGATTTAGACGATTTGGGCCCTAAAACAGAAGAGAGCAGTCAATAAACTCAGATGTGGTGGAAACAATGCTTACAGCCTTGTGGGGAGACCTAATTTGGTCCTTCTGACACCTAAATAAGTCTTTTTTGCTGCTCTAATGCAAAAGGCCACTGAAAGAACGTAATGGTTATAATTCACTTCTCACAGCTCAGAAAGGCAGAAATTTGATGCCAAATATGCTGCAAATGAACATTCTATGTGCCCAGTCATTAGTAACAGCAGAACACTGTTTAAACTGAGTGAAATTCATATTTAACATGATTTAGACGATTTGGGCGCTAAAACAGATGGGAGCTGTCCAACAGCTAGGTGTGTGGAAACACTGCTTAGACCTTGTGGGGAGACCTAATTTGGTCCTTCTGACACCTAAATAAGTCTTTTTTGCTGCTCTAATGCAAAAGGCCACTGAAAGAATGTAATGGTTATAATTCACTTCTCACAGCTCAGAAAGGCAGAAATTTGATGCCAGATATGCTGCAAATGAACATTCTATGTGCCCGGTCATTATTAACAGCAGAACACTGTTTAAACTCAGTGAAATTCATATTTAACATGATTCAGACGATTTGGGCGCTAAAACAGAAGAGAGCAGTCAATAAACTCAGATGTGTGGAAACAATGCTTACACCTTGTGGGGAGACCTAATTTGGTCCTTCTGACACCTAAATAAGTCTTTTTTGCTGCTCTAATGCAAAAGGCCACTGAAAGAATGTAATGGTTATAATTCACTTCTCACAGCTCAGAAAGGCAGAAATTTGATGCCAGATATGCTGCAAATGAACATTCTATTTGCCCGGTCATTATTAACAGCAGAACACTGTTTAAACTCAGTGAAATTCATATTTAACATGATTCAGACGATTTGGGCGCTAAAACAGAGAGAGCAGTCAATAAACTCAGATGTGTGTAAACAATGCTTACACCTTGTGGGGAGACCTAATTTGGTCCTTCTGACACCTAAATAAGTCTTTTTTGCTGCTCTAATGCAAAAGGCCACTGAAAGAATGTAATGGTTATAATTCACTTCTCACAGCTCAGAAAGGCAGAAATTTGATGCCAGATATGCTGCAAATGAACATTCTATTTGCCCGGTCATTATTAACAGCAGAACACTGTTTAAACTCAGTGAAATTCATATTTAACATGATTCAGACGATTTGGGCGCTAAAACAGATGGGAGCTGTCCAACAGCTAAGGTGTGTGGAAACACTGCTTACACCTTGTGGGGAGACCTAATTTGGTCCTTCTGACACCTAAATAAGTATTTTTTGCTGCTCTAATGCAAAAGGCCACTGAAAGAATGTAATGGTTATAATTCACTTCTCACAGCTCAGAAAGGCAGAAATTTGATGCCAGATATGCTGCAAATGAACATTCTATTTGCCCGGTCATTGTTAACCGCAGAACACTGTTTAAACTCAGTGAAATTCATATTTAACATGATTCAGACGATTTGGGCGCTAAAACAGAAGAGAGCAGTCAATAAACTCAGATGTGTGGAAACAATGCTTACACCTTGTGGGGAGACCTAATTTGGTCCTTCTGACACCTAAATAAGTCTTTTTTGCTGCTCTAATGCAAAAGGCCACTGAAAGAATGTAATGGTTATAATTCACTTCTCACAGCTCAGAAAGGCAGAAATTTGATGCCAGATATGCTGCAAATGAACATTCTATTTGCCCGGTCATTATTAACAGCAGAACACTGTTTAAACTCAGTGAAATTCATATTTAACATGATTCAGACGATTTGGGCGCTAAAACAGATGGAGCTGTCAACAGCTAAGGTGTGTGGAAACAATGCTTACACCTTGTGGGGAGACCTAATTTGGTCCTTCTGACACCTAAATAAGTCTTTTTTGCTGCTCTAATGCAAAAGGCCACTGAAAGAATGTAATGGTTATAATTCACTTCTCACAGCTCAGAAAGGCAGAAATTTGATGCCAGATATGCTGCAAATGAACATTCTATTTGCCCGGTCATTATTAACAGCAGAACACTGTTTAAACTCAGTGAAATTCATATTTAACATGATTCAGACGATTTGGGCGCTAAAACAGAAGAGAACAGTCAACAAACTCAGATGTGTGGAAACAACGCTTACACCTTGTGGGGAGACCTAATTTAGTCCTTCTGACACCTAAATAAGTCTTTTTTGCTGCTCTAATGCAAAAGGCCACTGAAAGAATGTAATGGTTATAATTCACTTCTCACAGCTCAGAAAGGCAGAAATTTGATGCCAGATATGCTGCAAATGAACATTCTATTTGCCCGGTCATTATTAACAGCAGAACACTGTTTAAACTCAGTGAAATTCATATTTAACATGATTCAGACGATTTGGGCGCTAAAACAGAAGAGAGCAGTCAATAAACTCAGGTGTGTGGAAACAATGCTTACACCTTGTGGGGAGACCTAATTTGGTCCTTTTGACACCTAAATAAGTCTTTTTTGCTGCTCTAATGCAAAAGGCCACTGAAAGAATGTAATGGTTATAATTCACTTCTCACAGCTCAGAAAGGCAGAAATTTGATGCCAGATATGCTGCAAATGAACATTCTATTTGCCCGGTCATTATTAACAGCAGAACACTGTTTAAACTCAGTGAAATTCATATTTAACATGATTCAGACGATTTGGGCGCTAAAACAGATGGGAGCTGTCCAACAGCTAAGGTGTGTGGAAACAATGCTTACACCTTGTGGGGAGACCTAATTTGGTCCTTCTGACACCTAAATAAGTCTTTTTTGCTGCTCTAATGCAAAAGGCCACTGAAAGAATGTAATGGTTATAATTCACTTCTCACAGCTCAGAAAGGCAGAAATTTGATGCCAGATATGCTGCAAATGAACATTCTATTTGCCCGGTCATTATTAACAGCAGAACACTGTTTAAACTCAGTGAAATTCATATTTAACATGATTCAGACGATTTGGGCGCTAAAACAGAAGGAGAGCAGTCAATAAACTCAGATGTGTGTAAACAATGCTTACACCTTGTGGGGAGACCTAATTTGGTCCTTCTGACACCTAAATAAGTCTTTTTTGCTGCTCTAATGCAAAAGGCCACTGAAAGAATGTAATGGTTATAATTCACTTCTCACAGCTCAGAAAGGCAGAAATTTGATGCCAGATATGCTGCAAATGAACATTCTATTTGCCCGGTCATTATTAACAGCAGAACACTGTTTAAACTCAGTGAAATTCATATTTAACATGATTCAGACGATTTGGGCGCTAAAACAGATGGGAGCTGTCCAACAGCTAAGGTGTGTGGAAAAACTGCTTACACCTTGTGGGGAGACCTAATTTGGTCCTTCTGACACCTAAATAAGGCTTTTTTGCTGCTCTAATGCAAAAGGCCACTGAAAGAATGTAATGGTTATAATTCACTTCTCACAGCTCAGAAAGGCAGAAATTTGATGCCAGATATGCTGCAAATGAACATTCTATTTGCCCGGTCATTATTAACAGCAGAACACTGTTTAAACTCAGTGAAATTCATATTTAACATGATTCAGACGATTTGGGCGCTAAAACAGAAGAGAGCAGTCAATAAACTCAGATGTGTGGAAACAATGCTTACACCTTGTGGGGAGACCTAATTTGGTCCTTCTGACACCTAAATAAGTCTTTTTTGCTGCTCTAATGCAAAAGGCCACTGAAAGAATGTAATGGTTATAATTCACTTCTCACAGCTCAGAAAGGCAGAAATTTGATGCCAGATATGCTGCAAATGAACATTCTATTTGCCCGGTCATTATTAACAGCAGAACACTGTTTAAACTCAGTGAAATTCATATTTAACATGATTCAGACGATTTGGGCGCTAAAACAGATGGGAGCTGTCAACAACTAAGGTGTGTGGAAACAATGCTTACACCTTGTGGGGAGACCTAATTTGGTCCTTCTGACACCTAAATAAGTCTTTTTTGCTGCTCTAATGCAAAAGGCCACTGAAAGAATGTAATGGTTATAATTCACTTCTCACAGCTCAGAAAGGCAGAAATTTGATGCCAGATATGCTGCAAATGAACATTCTATTTGCCCGGTCATTATTAACAGCAGAACACTGTTTAAACTCAGTGAAATTCATATTTAACATGATTCAGACGATTTGGGCGCTAAAACAGATGGGAGCTGTTCAACAGCTAAGGTGTGTGGAAACGCTGCTTACACCTTGTGGGGAGACCTAATTTGGTCCTTCTGACACCTAAATAAGTCTTTTTTGCTGCTCTAATGCAAAAGGCCACTGAAAGAATGTAATGGTTATAATTCACTTCTCACAGCTCAGAAAGGCAGAAATTTGATGCCAGATATGCTGCAAATGAACATTCTATTTGCCCGGTCATTATTAACAGCAGAACACTGTTTAAACTCAGTGAAATTCATATTTAACATGATTCAGACGATTTGGGCGCTAAAACAGAAGAGAGCAGTCAATAAACTCAGATGTGTGGAAACAATGCTTACACCTTGTGGGGAGACCTAATTTGGTCCTTCTGACACCTAAATAAGTCTTTTTTGCTGCTCTAATGCAAAAGGCCACTGAAAGAATGTAATGGTTATAATTCACTTCTCACAGCTCAGAAAGGCAGAAATTTGATGCCAGATATGCTGCAAATGAACATTCTATGTGCCCGGTCATTATTAACAGCAGAACACTGTTTAAACTCAGTGAAATTCATATTTAACATGATTCAGACGATTTGGGCGCTAAAACAGATGGGAGCTGTCCAACAGCTAAGGTGTGTGGAAACACTGCTTACACCTTGTGGGGAGACCTAATTTGGTCCTTCTGACACCTAAATAAGTCTTTTTTGCTGCTCTAATGCAAAAGGCCACTGAAAGAATGTAATGGTTATAATTCACTTCTCACAGCTCAGAAAGGCAGAAATTTGATGCCAGATATGCTGCAAATGAACATTCTATTTGCCCGGTCATTATTAACAGCAGAACACTGTTTAAACTCAGTGAAATTCATATTTAACATGATTCAGACGATTTGGGCGCTAAAACAGATGGGAGCTGTCCAACAGCTAAGGTGTGTGGAAACAATGCTTACACCTTGTGGGGAGACCTAATTTGGTCCTTCTGACACCTAAATAAGTCTTTTTTGCTGCTCTAATGCAAAAGGCCACTGAAAGAATGTAATGGTTATAATTCACTTCTCACAGCTCAGAAAGGCAGAAATTTGATGCCAGATATGCTGCAAATGAACATTCTATTTGCCCGGTCATTATTAACAGCAGAACACTGTTTAAACTCAGTGAAATTCATATTTAACATGATTCAGACGATTTGGGCGCTAAAACAGAAGAGAGCAGTCAATAAACTCAGATGTGTGGAAACAATGCTTACACCTTGTGGGGAGACCTAATTTGGTCCTTCTGACACCTAAATAAGTCTTTTTTGCTGCTCTAATGCAAAAGGCCACTGAAAGAATGTAATGGTTATAATTCACTTCTCACAGCTCAGAAAGGCAGAAATTTGATGCCAGATATGCTGCAAATGAACATTCTATTTGCCCGGTCATTATTAACAGCAGAACACTGTTTAAACTCAGTGAAATTCATATTTAACATGATTCAGACGATTTGGGCGCTAAAACAGAATGAGAGCAGTCAACAACTCAGATGTGTGGAAACAATGCTTACACCTTGTGGGGAGACCTAATTTGGTCCTTCTGACACCTAAATAAGTCTTTTTTGCTGCTCTAATGCAAAAGGCCACTGAAAGAATGTAATGGTTATAATTCACTTCTCACAGCTCAGAAAGGCAGAAATTTGATGCCAGATATGCTGCAAATGAACATTCTATTTGCCCGGTCATTATTAACAGCAGAACACTGTTTAAACTCAGTGAAATTCATATTTAACATGATTCAGACGATTTGGGCGCTAAAACAGAAGAGAGCAGTCAATAAACTCAGATGTGTGGAAACAATGCTTACACCTTGTGGGGAGACCTAATTTGGTCCTTCTGACACCTAAATAAGTCTTTTTTGCTGCTCTAATGCAAAAGGCCACTGAAAGAATGTAATGGTTATAATTCACTTCTCACAGCTCAGAAAGGCAGAAATTTGATGCCAGATATGCTGCAAATGAACATTCTATTTGCCCGGTCATTATTAACAGCAGAACACTGTTTAAACTCAGTGAAATTCATATTTAACATGATTCAGACGATTTGGGCGCTAAAACAGATGAGAGCAGTCAACAAGCTAAGGTGTGTGGAAACAATGCTTACACCTTGTGGGGAGACCTAATTTGGTCCTTCTGACACCTAAATAAGTCTTTTTTGCTGCTCTAATGCAAAAGGCCACTGAAAGAATGTAATGGTTATAATTCACTTCTCACAGCTCAGAAAGGCAGAAATTTGATGCCAGATATGCTGCAAATGAACATTCTATTTGCCCGGTCATTATTAACAGCAGAACACTGTTTAAACTCAGTGAAATTCATATTTAACATGATTCAGACGATTTGGGCGCTAAAACAGAAGAGAGCAGTCAATAAACTCAGATGTGTGGAAACAATGCTTACACCTTGTGGGGAGACCTAATTTAGTCCTTCTGACACCTAAATAAGTCTTTTTTGCTGCTCTAATGCAAAAGGCCACTGAAAGAATGTAATGGTTATAATTCACTTCTCACAGCTCAGAAAGGCAGAAATTTGATGCCAGATATGCTGCAAATGAACATTCTATTTGCCCGGTCATTATTAACAGCAGAACACTGTTTAAACTCAGTGAAATTCATATTTAACATGATTCAGACGATTTGGGCGCTAAAACAGATGAGAGCAGTCCAACAGCTAAGGTGTGTGGAAACAATGCTTACACCTTGTGGGGAGACCTAATTTGGTCCTTCTGACACCTAAATAAGTCTTTTTTGCTGCTCTAATGCAAAAGGCCACTGAAAGAATGTAATGGTTATAATTCACTTCTCACAGCTCAGAAAGGCAGAAATTTGATGCCAGATATGCTGCAAATGAACATTCTATTTGCCCGGTCATTATTAACAGCAGAACACTGTTTAAACTCAGTGAAATTCATATTTAACATGATTCAGACGATTTGGGCGCTAAAACAGAAGAGAGCAGTCAATAAACTCAGATGTGTGGAAACAATGCTTACACCTTGTGGGGAGACCTAATTTGGTCCTTCTGACACCTAAATAAGTCTTTTTTGCTGCTCTAATGCAAAAGGCCACTGAAAGAATGTAATGGTTATAATTCACTTCTCACAGCTCAGAAAGGCAGAAATTTGATGCCAGATATGCTGCAAATGAACATTCTATTTGCCCGGTCATTATTAACAGCAGAACACTGTTTAAACTCAGTGAAATTCATATTTAACATGATTCAGACGATTTGGGCGCTAAAACAGAAGAGAGCAGTCAATAAACTCAGATGTGTGGAAACAATGCTTACACCTTGTGGGGAGACCTAATTTGGTCCTTCTGACACCTAAATAAGTCTTTTTTGCTGCTCTAATGCAAAAGGCCACTGAAAGAATGTAATGGTTATAATTCACTTCTCACAGCTCAGAAAGGCAGAAATTTGATGCCAGATATGCTGCAAATGAACATTCTATTTGCCCGGTCATTATTAACAGCAGAACACTGTTTAAACTCAGTGAAATTCATATTTAACATGATTCAGACGATTTGGGCGCTAAAACAGATGGGAGCTGTCAACAGCTAAGGTGTGTGGAAACACTGCTTACACCTTGTGGGGCGACCTAATTTGGTCCTTCTGACACCTAAATAAGTCTTTTTTGCTGCTCTAATGCAAAAGGCCACTGAAAGAATGTAATGGTTATAATTCACTTCTCACAGCTCAGAAAGGCAGAAATTTGATGCCAGATATGCTGCAAATGAACATTCTATTTGCCCGGTCATTATTAACAGCAGAACACTGTTTAAACTCAGTGAAATTCATATTTAACATGATTCAGACGATTTGGGCGCTAAAACAGAAGAGAGCAGTCAACAACTCAGATGTGTGGAAACAATGCTTACACCTTGTGGGGAGACCTAATTTGGTCCTTCTGACACCTAAATAAGTCTTTTTTGCTGCTCTAATGCAAAAGGCCACTGAAAGAATGTAATGGTTATAATTCACTTCTCACAGCTCAGAAAGGCAGAAATTTGATGCCAGATATGCTGCAAATGAACATTCTATTTGCCCGGTCATTATTAACAGCAGAACACTGTTTAAACTCAGTGAAATTCATATTTAACATGATTCAGACGATTTGGGCGCTAAAACAGATGGGAGCTGTCCAACAGCTAAGGTGTGTGGAAACAATGCTTACACCTTGTGGGGAGACCTAATTTGGTCCTTCTGACACCTAAATAAGTCTTTTTTGCTGCTCTAATGCAAAAGGCCACTGAAAGAATGTAATGGTTATAATTCACTTCTCACAGCTCAGAAAGGCAGAAATTTGATGCCAAATATGCTGCAAATGAACATTCTATTTGCCCGGTCATTATTAACAGCAGAACACTGTTTAAACTCAGTGAAATTCATATTTAACATGATTCAGACGATTTGGGCGCTAAAACAGAAGAGAGCATGTCAACAAGCTCAGGTGTGTGGAAACAATGCTTACACCTTGTGGGGAGACCTAATTTGGTCCTTCTGACACCTAAATAAGTCTTTTTTGCTGCTCTAATGCAAAAGGCCACTGAAAGAATGTAATGGTTATAATTCACTTCTCACAGCTCAGAAAGGCAGAAATTTGATGCCAGATATGCTGCAAATGAACATTCTATTTGCCCGGTCATTATTAACAGCAGAACACTGTTTAAACTCAGTGAAATTCATATTTAACATGATTCAGACGATTTGGGCGCTAAAACAGATGGGAGCTGTCCAACAGCTAAGGTGTGTGGAAACACTGCTTACACCTTGTGGGGAGACCTAATTTGGTCCTTCTGACACCTAAATAAGTCTTTTTTGCTGCTCTAATGCAAAAGGCCACTGAAAGAATGTAATGGTTATAATTCACTTCTCACAGCTCAGAAAGGCAGAAATTTGATGCCAGATATGCTGCAAATGAACATTCTATTTGCCCGGTCATTATTAACAGCAGAACACTGTTTAAACTCAGTGAAATTCATATTTAACATGATTCAGACGATTTGGGCGCTAAAACAGAAGAGAGCAGTCAATAAACTCAGATGTGTGGAAACAATGCTTACACCTTGTGGGGAGACCTAATTTGGTCCTTCTGACACCTAAATAAGTCTTTTTTGCTGCTCTAATGCAAAAGGCCACTGAAAGAATGTAATGGTTATAATTCACTTCTCACAGCTCAGAAAGGCAGAAATTTGATGCCAGATATGCTGCAAATGAACATTCTATGTGCCCGGTCATTATTAACAGCAGAACACTGTTTAAACTCAGTGAAATTCATATTTAACATGATTCAGACGATTTGGGCGCTAAAACAGATGGGAGCTGTCCAACAGCTAAGGTGTGTGGAAACACTGCTTACACCTTGTGGGGAGACCTAATTTGGTCCTTCTGACACCTAAATAAGTCTTTTTTGCTGCTCTAATGCAAAAGGCCACTGAAAGAATGTAATGGTTATAATTCACTTCTCACAGCTCAGAAAGGCAGAAATTTGATGCCAGATATGCTGCAAATGAACATTCTATTTGCCCGGTCATTATTAACAGCAGAACACTGTTTAAACTCAGTGAAATTCATATTTAACATGATTCAGACGATTTGGGCGCTAAAACAGAAGAGAGCAGTCAACAAACTCAGATGTGTGCAAACAATGCTTACACCTTGTGGGGAGACCTAATTTGGTCCTTCTGACACCTAAATAAGTCTTTTTTGCTGCTCTAATGCAAAAGGCCACTGAAAGAATGTAATGGTTATAATTCACTTCTCACAGCTCAGAAAGGCAGAAATTTGATGCCAGAAAGGCTGCAAATGAACATTCTATATGCCCGGTCATTATTAACAACAGAACACTGTTTAAACTGAGTGAAATTCATATTTAACATGATTCAGACGATTTGGGCTCTAAAACAGATGGGAGCTGTCCAACAGCTAAGGTGTGTGGAAACACTGCTTACACCTTGTGGGGAGACCTAATTTAGTCCTTCTGACACCTAAATAAGTCTTTTTTGCTGCTCTAATGCAAAAGGCCACTGAAAGAATGTAATGGTTATAATTCACTTCTCACAGCTCAGAAAGGCAGAAATTTGATGCCAGATATGCTGCAAATGAACATTCTATTTGCCCGGTCATTGTTAACAGCAGAACACTGATTAAACTCAGTGAAATTCATATTTAACATGATTCAGACAATTTGGGCGCTAAAACAGAAGAGAGCAGTCAACAAACTCAAATGTGTGCAAACAATGCTTACACCTTGTGGGGAGACATAATTTGGTCCTTCTGACACCTACATAAGTCTTTTTTGCTGCTCTAATGCAAAAGGCCACTGAAAGAATGTAATGGTTATAATTCACTTCTCACAGCTCAGAAAGGCAGAAATGTGATGCCAGATAGGCTGCAAACGAACATTCTATATGCCCGGTCATTATTAACAGCAGAACACTGCTTAAACTCAGTGAAATTCATATTTAACATGATTTAGACGATTTGGGCCCTAAAACAGAAGAGAGCAGTCAATAAACTCAGATGTGTGGAAACAATGCTTACAGCTTGTGGGGAGACCTAATTTGGTCCTTCTGACACCTAAATAAGTCTTTTTTGCTGCTCTAATGCAAAAGGCCACTGAAAGAATGTAATGGTTATAATTCACTTCTCACAGCTCAGAAAGGCAGAAATTTGATGCCAAATATGCTGCAAATGAACATTCTATTTGCCCGGTCATTATTAACAGCAGAACACTGTTTCAACTCAATGAAATTCATATTTAACATGATTCAGACGATTTGGGCGCTAAAACAGAAGAGAGCAGTCAATAAACTGAGATGTGTGGAAACAATGCTTACACCTTGTGGGGAGGCCTAATTTGGTCCTTCTGACACCTAAATAAGTATTTTTTGCTGCTCTAATGCAAAAGGCCACTGAAAGAATGTAATGGTTATAATTCACTTCTCACAGCTCAGAAAGGCAGAAATTTGATGCCAAATATGCTGCAAATGAACATTCTATGTGCCTGGTCATTAGTAACAGCAGAACACTGTTTAAACTCAGTGAAATTCATATTTAACATGATTCAGACGATTTGGGCGCTAAAACAGATGGGAGCTGTCCAACAGCTAAGGTGTGTGGAAACACTGCTTACACCTTGTGGGGAGACCTAATTTGGTCCTTCTTACACATATATAAGTCATTTTTGCTGTTCTAATGCAAAAGGCCACTGAAAGCATGTTATGGTTATAATTCACTTCTCATAGCTCAGAAAGGCAGAAATTTGATGCCAGTTATGCTGCAAATGAACATTCTATTTGCCCGGTCATTATTAACAGCAGAACACTGTTTAAACTCAGTGAAATTCATATTTAACATGATTAAGACGATTTGGGCGCTAAAACAGAAGAGAGCAGTCAATAAACTCAGATGTGTGGAAACAATGCTTACACCTTGTGGGGAGACCTAATTTGGACCTTCTGACACCTAAATAAGTCTTTTTTGCTGCTCTAATGCAAAAGGCCACTGAAAGAATGTAATGGTTATAATTCACTTCTCACAGCTCAGAAAGGCAGGAATTTGATGCCAGATATGCTGCAAATGAATATTCTATGTGCCCGGTCATTAGTAACAGAAGAACACTGTTTAAACTAATGAAATTCATATTTAACATGATTCAGACGATTTGGGCGCTAAAACAGAAGAGAGCAGTCAATAAACTCAGATGTGTGGAAACAATGCTTACACATTGTGGGGAGACCTAATTTGGTCCTTCTGACACCTAAATACGTCTTTTTTGCTGCTCTAATGCAAAAGGCCACTGAAAGAATGTAATGGTTATAATTCACTTCTCACACCTCAGAAAGGCAGAAATTTGATGCCAGGTATGCTGCAAATGAAGATTCTATTTACCCGGTCATTATTAACAGCAGAACACTGTTTAAACTCAGTGAAATTCATATTTAACATGATTCAGACGATTTGGGCGCTAAAACAGATGGGAGCTGTCCAACAGCTAAGGTGTGTGGAAACAATGCTTACAGCTTGTGGGGAGACCTAATTTGGTCCTTCTTACACATATATAAGTCATTTTTGCTGTTCTAATGCAAAAGGCCACTGAAAGCATGTTATGGTTATAATTCACTTCTCATAGCTCAGAAAGGCAGAAATTTGATGCCAGTTATGCTGCAAATGAACATTCTATTTGCCTGGTCATTATTAACAGCAGAACACTGTTTAAACTTAGTGAAATTCATATTTAACATGATTCAGACGATTTGGGCGCTAAAACAGAAGAGAGCAGTCAATAAACTCAGATGTGTGGAAACAATGCTTACACCTTGTGGGGAGACCTAATTTGGTCCTTCTGACACCTAAATAAGTCTTTTTTGCTGCTCTAATGCAAAAGGCCACTGAAAGAATGTAATGGTTATAATTCACTTCTCACACCTCAGAAATGCAGAAATTTGATGCCAGATATGCTGCAAATGAACATTCTATTTGCCCGGTCATTATTAACAGCAGAACACTGTTTAAACTCAGTGAAATTCATATTTAACATGATTCCGACGATTTGGGCGCTAAAACAGAAGAGAGCAGTCAACAAACTCAGATGTGTGGAAACAATGCTTACACCTTGTGGGGAGACCTAATTTGGTCCTTCTGACACCTAAATAAGTCTTTTTTGCTGCTCTAATGCAAAAGGCCACTGGAAGAATGTAATGGTTATAATTCACCACTCTCTCTCTCTCTCTCTCTCTCTCTCTCTCTCTCTCTCTCTCTCTCTCTGTATGTGTATGTGTGTGCAAAAGATCACATGGCAAACTACTGGTGCGCCAGGCTGCTGTGTTTACCAACAAGGAGGAGGTGGTGGAGGTCATACAGTGGACTAGCTGCTCTTCTGTATCAGCCAGCTGCATTGGTTGGTTAGATCACTAACAGGACTAATCTTCAGCCTAGATGCTTGCTGATATATGGCAATTTAACAGGTAAGACTTGACTCTGATGCTTTAAATAATGTGTGGATTGGATCGTTGATAAGTCCTATTGTACATGAACCAAGTTTAATGGAAGTTTCTGATGATTTTAATGGGAAATTTAAAGAAAATCCCAATTTGCTTAGACTTTAAGCTTTAACTAGTAGCTTTATTGTTGTATTGCAGCATTTACAGTTAGTTTAGTGAGTAGAACAAAACAATGTGTATGAGTTTATGTATCTGAACCAGAATCCAGTAAGAGTTCTGCCTTAATATAAGAAATTATATAAAACACACATTTACTTTGTTGTGTGTTTACTTCTTGCTTGTCACTCGGCAAGTAAGCTTTAAATGATTCCGCTGTGAGCCAGAGCCACAAACATGGTGACCCTGTGTTGAGACAGAAACACAACAAGTTGTGCCACCACATAATGCAGCTGAGCATTAAAATCTGAGCCAGAAAACAGCAACAACAAATAACATGAAAAGCATGAATGCTGGAAGCATTCCACTGAGAGTGTGATGTTCTCACTGAAGAGATGAAAGAGAATGCTGTTTAAATGATCTCTTTGTTGGTTGTGTCCGTGTCACACGGACTGAAGCAGGAAGCATTCAGTCTTTATGCTTCCATCACCTAGAGCTGGTCATTTATTATAATGTTTTACATCAAAACATATATGTTTAAGACTTTATTCATTCTTGACTTAAATAATAAACATATTACTAGGGAAATACATTTCCGTAGCCTGTGAAATCCAAATCAAGCAAGAGATTTATATAGGTGATGTTAGACTCTGTGGAAAGTGTGTGTACCTGTGTTGTTAGCATCAATATTACTTTTCTCACATCAAATTCAAGCAGACTGGAGGAACTTGCTTCAAACATCTAATATTTTTACAAAACATATTTTTGCAAATCCAAATAAATCCATTTGCAACCAAAGAATACAAGGATGAATCATGTGGCACCACATGAGAGGTGGTGCGAGATGATAATTTGGTTTATCTCAAAGAACTTTAGGAGACAAAGATACAATTTATTTCCAAGAGCCAGTCAGTCTGTCAGTCTGTTCAGAGATTATGTATGTACAGATCCCAGAATTGGTACCGCAGTGACAAAATATTATTGTAAAATACAGAAAGAAGCGCAGCAGCAATGAACACATGATGCATCAGTTGTCATCTAAATTGCAACCAATGCCGGAGAGGAAAGCTTCACCTAATACAAACTGACATTGTACCTCTCCTCAAACAAAGGTTCTGCAGTCTATTTCGCCACACAATTAAAATAAAGTGAAAAGCCCATCATAAATTCCTAGGGGTACTGTAATATTAAATCTAACATTAGGAAAATTGGATAATTAGGCCCGAGCAGCGAAGCGCTGCAAAGGCCTATTGTATCTGTAGTGTTAATTATTATTATTCTGCCCCCCTATTGAGGGGCCTTTTTGGGGGCTTTCTAATTTTCAAAAACTCACCAAACTTTGCAGATGCATGGTAACTATTTAAAAATTTTGTATTTTAAGGTCGTCAAAAAAATATAAAAAAAATTCCTCAACGGCGCCTCCCAGAGATTTTGAGCGATCGGCTTGAAACTCGGTCAGTCTGATCATAAGGCATGGTCAATTAAAAGTTATCAAAACAGTGAGTTTTTGAGCATGGTGAAGGGGGGGTTAGCAGGGGACAAAGTTCACCTACTTACCATGAAACACAAAACTGTTATATTTCATAAATATACAGGGAAGTGAACACCAATGGAGCTGAAGGCTGGATGCTGAGGAAAACCCCTGCTCATCGGACTGCATCCCGGTCAAAGAACGTGGCCTCCAAGCTATCCAGACCACGCCATTAGCCACATGCTGCTGCAAGTTTAACGCTAGCCTGCCAAGAAGAAACCAACAACTTCCTCCTTCAACGCCCCTTCCGTGAATGGCCAAACTGAAGAGAACTGAAAAGGACAGGTTTGGGCAGCGGGCTGAGGGTGAAGTAAAAGGTTTATTGGGAAATGTTTGTAAACCGTGGTGTTTAGAACAAAAGGGCTAACCGGTAGGTCGCGCTAGCCAAACATGCTATTAGCCTTGCTAACATCCGGTTTCGGACAGTTCAAAAGGAGTTTGTTTTAAAGCATAAAGTGTAACTGTTCTGCGCCGCCATCCTCCGATGGTGTTATGAGCCTTATTCCCGCATCAATAGGGTATATTAATGCCGGTTTTCAAGACAATTTTGATAACTATAGATTTTAACTAGGTTAGCGACGATCGCTGTAGCGTCCCCTAGCGGGCGGAGGTAAAATCGCATAAACAAAGGCAAGCGATTCTGAATTAAATGATTTTACAGGACAAAACGGTCCTCAAAATATTATTTCAACAAATATTGTTTTGTTTGACTTGGGCTTTGCATTGTGAATGGATTGAAATACAAGGCAGATGTTTTTTAACTCCATTCCATGTTTTTGTTAATGAGATCTGCAGTGAACCAGGATTCACTGAAGTATTCTGATTATGAACAACCACTTTTGTTTGTCTTTTGTTTGTTTTGCATGTAAACAGTTCCTTAGCCTAACTTGTTTTTAACTTCATTTTGTTTAGTAGTTTAGTTAAGTTTCACTAGCCTAGTAGAGAGGATTTATTAATCGAAATATTGTGTTAATTGAGGTAAACAGCATTACATAGTGATGTTCTCTGGATGTTAATTTTATTTCTGTTATTAAATTCTTGAACTTGAAAAGAAGTTGTCACTCCTTTATTCTATGTGTGTGCAGGTTTTGCTGTTAAAAGATCGCTAGTGCTCGAATTCATCCCTTTCAACCGTTGTCTTGATATCAGCTTAAGGGCTGATCATCACCAGACAATATTTAAGTTATTTATGAAACATTAAATAACTTTAAACCGTGTATAATTGCACAACACCATGCACATCAATTCTTCTCCGTCCCCACGGATGAGGTGACTGTATCTGATTGAGACATTCCATAAATCTGGACGGGTGACCAGATTCCAGCACCCCCCATCTACTTTTACTGGTTTGGGCTGAAAGCCCCCTCGGTCGCTAGGACCGCCCCTGCCTCCTCGGAAACCTCTTCGACGTCGTTGAGGGGTCCGGTGGCTTGGAAAGCAAATATTTCTTCTGGGTCACACGTAGGATCTGCCCAGAAAATGTGTGTCCCCTCTTCAGACGCACCACCTCCCTTTTTAGCGTGTTTCTCGGCGTGACACGCATATTCCATAAGTGTGGATGCATTAGACGTTGCCAGTGTAACTAAGTGTTTTTCAACCCACGCGGAGATATGCGGCTGGAAACCTCTCATTAACATATTTTTTAGCTGTTGCTGATATGGTGTTTCATCTCCGTCAGCAGGAGGGATGCCACTGTGAAACCTATATTCTTTTTCAAAACGTATTTTAAACTCGTCTACGTTTTCCCCTATTTTTTGTTTTATGGACCCCAAACGTCCATAATCCGCACACCTGTGGAAAACTGTACATGCTGCTTTTGCTACAGTAGTCCATTGTTGCCTTTGTTCAGTCCCCATTTGCTCTTGATATTCAAATATTCTCCCTTGTGGGGTTCTGCCTGTGTAACGCGCCTTTATTTTTCCCCAATGTTTTCCCACTGACGACTGTAATGCTTGTCCGAACTCATGTCCATTTAAACCATATGAGTTATAAATTCCCTCCATGTCTTGGACCCATATTTCTGGATCTTCCTGCGCAGAAATTACACCTTCTACAGCCTTTCTGCCTTCCTCTAACGACCACGGACGGAAAACTGGGATTGTTTGAGGCTATGATCATCATCAGAATAATTCAGTGAATCCTGGTTCACTTCAGATCAGAGTTAAAGAACCAAAGTTCAATTTAAAGAATGTGAATTGAGGTTAAATTAGCTTAACTAATTCAGAACAACATTTGGTATGTTTTTCAACCCATTCACAATGCAAATCCTGAGATAAACAAAACATTATTTAACAAAATAACATTTTAAAGAAAGATTTTCTCAGTAACATCATTAACTGTAGGAACGCTTGATTTCCGGGATGCTAGGGGTCGCTAAAATCGGCTAATCTTAATGTTAAACAAATCGCCTTTAAATCGGCATTAATTTTCTGTATTAATGTTGGAATAACGCTCATAGCACTATCAAACGATGGCGGAGTGACACAAAGCAAACCTTATGCTTGAAACGAGCATTTTTTGTGCCTATCTGGTAAGCCGGAAGTTCCCTAAGCTAATAGCTGTTTGCCTAGCGGACCTTCGGCGCTAACTTTTAAAGCTTTGGCTTTATTTTAGCGATAATGATGATATGACAAACATCCATATCCCATTGTTATCCCATCACGCCATTGCTAAAGCCAGAGTGAATTTTGAACAATATGTGACGTGGGGAAAAAATCAAAATGGATTTTAAGCAAAACAATTTCCCAACAGGCACAAAGGACCTCCCCTCTCAACAGGGTTCCATGCTATAAAACCTTGCTCCCACAGGACAAAGCCCAGTATTCCTCACTTCGTGCCTGAGACAAAAGGAAGAGAGAGAGACTGGCCTGAACCTCATGGGGTCTCATGGGGCCCGGAAGACTCCCCTGTGCTTCCCCCTTCTGCTGGGGGAAGTACAGGGGAGTGCTTCCTCCAGCACTCCCCTGTGCTGGCTTCACCCAGCACATGGGAGAAATCTCTTTTCGCGGAAACGGTCCAAGATGGTGCTGTGAACGGTCACAAACTTTGAGAGCAGCCTTCAGATTAAACTTTTACTTGCACAAGTAGTCTTTAAACGACATAACTTCACTCTTTCCTAAGCTCTACTGAACTTTTAATTGTTTACGTCAGCCCCAGAAACTGCTTTTTCGAAAAAATGTCAAGTTCTAGTGGAAAGAGAAAAAGCTCGGGGAAGGCCGCAGGGCCGGAAGCTACTGCCGGCGGCAAAGATTCTAACGTTCCCATCGAGACTTGTCATGATTATGCCGCCCGTTCTGACATCCCGAAAATCTCTCTGATGGAAGAAGAAGACTTCCCTCCGCTGGCCCTTACTCCAGAGAAACCACCTGTTAAAAAAGGTAAAAGTGATGCAGATAGCGGAGACATTGTTGCTACTTTGTCGAAGCTAATAAACGGCAGGTCAGACGAGCTGAAATCCCTGATTCAAGAGAACGCAGTGCAGATAACTACTCTGAGGGGAAATGTGGAAATTCTCTGCAACCAAATGAGTGAAATGAAGGGGAAAGTTTCACAGCTTGAACATGCTCTGGATGAAGAAAAGAAACATGTTAATATTTTGGAGTCACGCATCACAGAAATGGAGCGATACTCTCGGCGGTGGAACCTGAAGCTACACAGCGTGTCAGAGCACGGGGAAGAGAAGGATTTACGGAGAGAGGTGATTTGAATCTGCCAAGCGCTGCTTCCTGAGAATGCTGAGAAACTTCCAGATGTTATTGACTCCGTGCATCGTGTGGGAATAAAAAAGCCTAACAGCACCAGGAGCATCATGCTGCAATTCTCCTCCCGCATGCACAGAGCAGCAGTATGGGCGGCAGCCAAGAATTCTTCTTACCTTAAGGAGAACAATCTTTGCTTCACTGAGGATCTTTGCAAAGCCGACAGAGAAGCCAGGATGAAGCTGTGGCCCCTTGTAAGTGAGGCTAGGAGAGCTGGGAAGGTTGCCTACTTTGTGGGCGGTCGTGCCTTCATTGATAAAAAGGAAATCCTCCCTACAGTTTAGAGCGAAATAATGAAAAACCCTGGAACTGTTTGCTGCTGGCCTCTTGTTTTTTTGGAAGGCTACCAATATACTTTAATTTTCATTCTGATGCTGTTCTCGCATCATTTACTACAGTTTTCATCGTCAAAGCTCTTTAGCTGACTCTTTTCATTGTATGTCTTTGTCTGTTGTTTCACTTAATGCCAGGGGTTTAAGGAATAATTTGAAACGTAAAGCTCTTTTTTTGTTCAGTAAGCAATGTAAAACGGATTTCTGTTTTTTTCAAGAAACTCACACTGTGTCTAATGACATGCAGTTTTGGAGGTCCCAATGGGGCAATGAACATTCTGCTGGGGTTTGCACATTTAAAAAACGATTTACAGGTTCTGTTTTACACTCAGAGAGTGACAGCAAAGGTCATTATATTTGCCAAGTTCTTAATGTTTACGACCTTAATTTTCTAACTATTAATTTTTATGGCTACAACACAGTACATGAAAATAAAGACTTGATAAATGAGGTAGAAAACAAAATTCTCTTTTGGCTGGCCAAATTTCCTAATGCTTACCTGATTTGTGGAGGGGATTTTTATATCACTTTGGATGATTCAATGGATAGATGGCCAGCTGGAACTCGTGCTAGTTCCAATGCAGATTTAAAAATATTTATGCAAAAATTTGACTTAATAGATATATGGAGAGAAAAAAATCCCTCTGCTCGAAACTTTACTTGGTGTAATAAATCAAGATCTAGACAATCTGGAATAGACTTGTGGTTAATTTCGAGTAATCTTAAAGACAACACAGATGTTGATATTCTCTCCACCCCTTTGACCGATCATAAGGCAATTCAAATTAACGTTTCTCTGATCCCTTCCTCTTGCCGTCCACATACTTCATATTGGAAACTCAATAGTTCTATTTTATCTCATAAAGCTGTTCAATTTATGGTCAAGAGGTTGATATTGAAATTTTGGAATGAAAGTAAGGTCGACAAAATGTATGGGAAAAAATGGGAACTTTTGAAATTCGACTTAGGAAAGTTTTTTAGGAAATATTGCAGCAATCTTTCAAAGCAAAAGCGATCCGATGAAGCAAAAGTTATTTCAAAGATAGCAGCTTTGTCTTCTGTTTCACCTGATAAATTGTCTTCTGCAGAAAAAGTGGAATTATCGGAAAACCAAAACAAGTTAGACAAATTATATCAAGCTAAGGCTGACGGTGCTTATATTAGATCTAGAAGGCAGTGGATAGAGGAAGGGGAGCAAAACTCAGTTTCACTCTCTTCCCCCCCCCCCCCCCCCACCGCTACATTACTATATGACAAACACACTATGACAATTTTTGCATGCTGATGTTTGCTTGTTGTGCAACTAAAGACAGGTAACAGACACTGTATTTATTCCCTTTTAACCAGCCACCAGAAAACAAGAGCTGGATAAAGCTCTAGTCTCCATGATAGTGAAGGATACCCAGCCTTTTACTATTGTGGATGAGGTTGGATTCAGGACAGAGGCAAACATAAGCAGGCTGGAGAACCCCCTGGAGTACTGGGTTAATCATTGGTCACTGTACCCCAATCTGTACAAACTTGCACTTATTTATTTATGCACCCCAGCATCATCTGTGCCATGTGAGCGTGTCTTTTCAAAGGCTGGAGAAGTAGTGTCAAAAAAGAGAAACTGTGGAGAAATTGTTGTTTCTTAATAAAAATGCATGAAATCATCCAAGTTACACAAGCATTAGCCTCTTCACTACCCCCTCCCTAGTTCCACAGGCACTTTCACTGTCCTCTGCCTGATTAAGCCCATGCCATCTAGAGTCACAGAAAAACATTATTACACAACATGCCATATCACATGACACTACTATTTTGGGAATAATTACACACAGAGAATACATTCAAACAATATTTTATTATACACATATGTGTATACATAATTTATGTAGACAAATTATTTTGTCCTACACCTTTTGTGAAGTCATTCCCAAGAGCCATAATGGACAAAAAATCAATGCATCATACGTGTTAAGATACAGCTGGCTTTGATTATACACCCGGCCAGTAGATGGTTTCGTGTGCACATGAAGCTCCAAGAAATGAACCCTTTCTCGAACCAGTTGGATCAAGTGGCTCAATGCCTCATGAGGCTTCATCTCACCATCACTACTCTTAATGTTTCTATTTATGACAAAGGGAAAGTCCCCCACAAATTGCAGAAAAACAAGAGATTATATTAGTTTCATTTGATAGTTCATGCCTTGGCTGAAAAACTTTTGATGATCCTCTCAATGCAAAAGCAGACTCTCGAGGTGTGTTGGAAGGTGACCAGACTAAATAGCTATGATAGGGGAAGTATATCCACTGCCACTCGAGTCTAAGTAACGGTCTCAAATAGAATTAAAGATAAACATTCAAAAAACTTAAATAACCCATAAAAACATGCCATAACTCTTTCATATAGGGGTTTTCTAATGTATTATCAAAATAAACCATGTTTACGGATGGTTTACATCAGTTTTTTAAAAGGTTTGAGGATGCTCATGAGGAGCTATGCATGATGGGAGATTTCGGCTCCCGCCACCCCAACCCTCGCGTCTTTTTGTGGTTTAGAATTGAGGGAAAAATCATTTCGATGTCATCCAAGCACAAAATAAATCTAGCTAACATAAATAAGACAAGATGTACTTTATTGATCCGACAAGTGGGGAATTATTGAGCAGCAGCAGCATAACATATAGAAATCAAACTAAACATAAGACCTAAAAATATGAAGTGGTATACATTCTTACATCCTATAGTTAAATCCATTTTGTTCCATAAGAGACTATGGGTTTACCACAATATATGAATAAAGGTGAGCTATTAAAAATAACTTTTTGGGTGTAATAGTGTGAAACTTAGAAGAATATCAGAACAATTAGCATAAAAGTACACTGAGAACAATGGTCTGACATTTTAGCTGCTCCTATGTAGAAATATTTTGAGGCTTTTGTTTTCTTACATTGTTACTGCATTTAAGATACAAAATTAGAGATTAATGAGAAAAACTGATTTATTGATTATACACATTTTGGAATCCTGAGCAAAGAGGGCAATATTTAGAAACGTAGTGGGTAATGGTTAAATTAGTCAGGATTTGATGAATTACAACCATATTGTTACAGTTAACAATATGAGATCTTATCATAGCACTGAAACAGCTCTGGTGAAGGTCACCAATGATATTCTCATGGCCTCAGATAATGGACTTGTGTCTGTACTTGTCCTGCTAGATCTCAGTGCTGCATTTGACACAGTTGATCACAATATTCTCCTACAAAGACTTGAGCATACTGTAGGGATTAAGGGGAAAGCATTAGGCTGGTTTAAATCTTATCTGTCTGTTAGGATATCAACGAGGTCAAGTGGAACGAACTGTTTATATCTATCATAAAACATATGATACATATATATGATACATATCTATCATATATATGATACATATCTATCATATACCACAGTTTTCTCTACTGATGACACAGTTAGAAAGCGTACAGCCCTTGCATGGGTGCGTACCTAGGTCCGTGTATCTTTTGGTCATTGGATTTTTGTTTCAGAAACACAAATTTAAAAAGCAAAAACAAATGGCGATTTGATTTTTGTTTTAAAATACAAAAATGAAAATTGAAATACAAAGCATTTTTCTTTTTTATTGTCAAAAAGGGAAAAATAAAAATTGAAAAATGATTTGAATTTCATTTTCCATTTACGTTTACAAAAAACAAAAATGCTTTTAAACATAAACGAAAAAAAGTCTTGTTTGTTCATATTCCGAGACCGGAAGTGGTCACGTATGTTTGGCAAAAGCACCAAATTTTTCTGAATAAAATGTCTTTCAAACCTTACGCAGATTGTATTTTAGACACATCAAGACAAGGCTTGTAATCCATAAAATTATCAGTGCAGATCTCCCAGGGGAGCAAGAGGATATTCTGCAAGAAAAGTGAGACGACTTTGCAATGAACATGGCTGAGTTTACTGCGGTCACGCGGCCCTCAATTGGTTTTGTAGGTAATGCGATCAACATGCATTATGGTAGTAATGCCTGAGACGACTTTCCAAAATAAAAGCAAATAAGTTTGACATGTATCAACCTATTCTTCGTTTTTTTTACACATATCGACTTCAGTTAGTTGAAATAATTTCTCACATCTTTATGTAATATTTTTTATTAAGGTCTGCTGGTGAATATGGAAATATGTATTTTGGTCAGTCACTTTTTGGCCTGAATAACTACTAAAAAAAATAGCAAACAGGCTTAAACAGGCTTGCTGTTGCGATGTTGGATAACTGAGAATTTGCACAGGGATACAAAAACAAATTGTTTTTCCAAGTGACTACTTTCACTTACAGACGTCAATTTTAGATCTCGAGATGTTACTCATCAAAAATCATCTACATGATGTGGAATTTCTAAATTAAAGCCCTCCAACATATCTATGTTAAGTTGCTGTCAATGATGCTACTAAATGGTACGTTTTCAGGGGATACTGTCACTTCAGCCTGACAGCAGAACACCTCCAGATGTTGTTCAACAAATTTCATCCAAATCTTATGTGGAATTTCAAAGTGAAAGCCCTTCAAAATCTCTCTATATATTTGCTTTGACCTAAGTTACTCATAATATTGCTTCTAACCCTTATGTTTTAAGGGAACATTTTTGATTCAGCATGACAGTAGAACATCTCCAGAGGCTGCTCAACAAAGCTCATTAAGATTTGATGTGCAATTTCAAAATAAAAGACTTCCAACATAACTAGATACACTATATTGCAAAAGTATTCGCTCCGCCATCCAAATTATTGGAATCAGGTGTTCCAATCACTTCCATGGTCACAGGTGTATAAAACCTTTTCATGCAGACTGTTTTCACAAACATTTGTAAAAGAATGGGTTGTTCTCAGGAGCTCAGTGAATTCCAGTGTGAAGCTGTGATAGAATGTCAGCTGGCAAAAAATCCAGTTGTCAACTTTCCTTACTCCTAAATATTCTTGAGTCAACTGCTGTATCATAAGAAAATGGAAGTGTTTGGGAACGACAGCAACTCAGCCATGTAAACTGTCGGACTGACCCCGCTCCGATAAGTGCATAGAGCTTAGAGGTTGCCAACTTTCTGCAGAGTCAAACACTACAGACCTCCAAACTTCATGTGGCCTTGAGATAAGCTCAAGAACAGCACAGAGAGCTTCATGGAATGGGTTTCCATGGCCGAGCAGCTGCATCCAAGCCCTACATCACCAAGTGCAATGCAAGGCATTGGAGACACGTTTCTAGGAGTGATAAATCAAGCTTCTCCATCTGCAAATCTGATGGACGAGTCTAGGTTTGGCGGTTGCCAGGAGAACGGTGCTTGGCTGACTTCATCGTGCCAAGTGTAAAGTTTGGCAGAGGGGGGATTATGGTGTGGGGTTGTTTTTCAGGAGCTGGGCTTGGCCCCTTAGTTCCAGTGAAAGGAGCTCTTAATGTTTCCACAGAGTAAGACATCTTGGGCAATTCCATGTTCTCAACTTTGTGGGAACAGTTTGGAGCTGGCCCCTGCCTCCTCCAACATGACTGAGCACCAGAGCACAAAGCAAGGTCCATAAGGACATGGATGGAAGAGTTTGGTGTGGATGAACTTCACTGGCCTACACAGAGCCCTGACCTCAACCCAACAGAACACCTTTGAGATTAAATATAGTGGAGACTGGGAGCCAGGTCTTGTTGTACACCATCAGTATGTGACCTCAAAAATGCGTTTCTGGAAGAATGGTCAAAAATTTCCATAAACACACTCCTAAACCCTGTGGACAGCCTTCCCAGAAGAGTCAAAGGCAGGTGAGTGAATACTTATACAATACAATATAGTGTGTATAAGGTTTCTCAATGTATTGGAAACTGTATATTTGTTGTCATACACAGATAAAAATAATCATTAATATGAATTAAAAAATTATAAGCCAGTCTAAGAAGAAAGCACACAGAACATTTTAGTTGTTGTTGAGATCTTTTCTATAAAAGAGACTCTCAGTGGAACTTTGCCTTATTTGTTATTGGCTGAATGAATGTATCGCTTAAAGCCTTGTTTTCTGGGAAAGAAGGATGTCCAAGAATCAGCAAGGGTAAGTAGGCCTATGGCTTTAAGATACAACAGTTAGATTCTGTCTAACAATTAAAATCTGTTACCGTATTTTCAATGTAAAAAGCCATATCACAAAGGATGACCAAAATTTTATGAATACCGAGCTTGTTGAACTACAACATAAGAACATCGTCCAGCTTTTTTGTGTATTTGTGAGAGCCAACCACCCCCCCCCCCTTTACACACACACACACACACACACACACACACACACACACACACACACACACACACACACACACACACACATATACTTTTGATAGACTTTACGGTTGTTTTATGTCTTTAATCTAATTTCACATTTTTTTAAAGTAACAAATCTGTTATCAAAAGAAAAGTATTTATTGAACCTGAATGTTAAGGTGTGTTTTCCATTGATTGCATTCTTCTTCAACAATAGCTACCCTTTCAGAATATTAACAGTGACAACATCAGATGTGGATGCAATTTGTTGAGCAACATCTGGAGGTGTTCTACTGTCAGATTGAAGTGACTATACCCACTTAAAACGTACCGATTACTAGTAACAATGACAGCAACTTAGGTCAAATTGACTTAACATAGAGCAATTTGAATAAAGAGAATTGTAAAATCTTACGATGAGTTGCTTCTATTTTTAAATTTTTACTGAAAACTTACATTGTAGTAGCAACATTGACAGCAACTTAGGTCAAGGTGACTATATATAGAGATTTTGAAGGGCTTTTATTTTGAAATTCCACATCAGATGGGAATAATATTTGTTGAGCAACATCTGGAGGTGTTCTACTGGCATGTTGATGTGACAGTATACATTGAAAACGTACCGTTCAATAACTTAGGTTAAACTGACTTAACAAAGAGATTTTGGAGGGCTTTTATTTTGAAATACATCAAGTAGATGGATTTCGATGAGTAACATCTCGAGATCTTAATCTGTCATCTACAAGTGAAAGTAGTCACTTGGGAAAACAAATTGTATTAGTATCCCTGTGCAAATTCTCATTTATCCAGGTAATCGCAACAGCAAGCCTGTTTAAGCTTGTATGCTATTGTTTTAATATTTATTTAGGCTAAACTCTGACCAGAATATATATTTCCATATTCACCAGCAGACGTCAATAATAAAAACAATATTACATAAAGCTGAAAGAAATTATATAAACTAACTGTAGTCGACATGTGTAAAAAAAAAATAAAAAATAGTAAAATCGGCTGATGCACGTCAAACATATTGCTTTTATTTTGGAAAGTAGTCTCAGGCATTAGGAACCACATCCGGTCTCGTGATATGAACAAACGAGCGTTTCTGTTTAAAAGCTTTTTTGTGTTTTGTAACCCAAAATAGAAAATGAAATTCAAATCATTTTTTAAATTTTACTTTTCCCTATTTGACAATGAAAAAGAGAAACGCTTTGTATTTCGATTTTCTTTTTTGTATTTTAAAACAAAAATCAAACGGCCATTTGTTTTTGTTTTTTCAATTCGTGTTTCTGAAACAAAAATCCAATGACCAAAAGATACACGGACCCACACCTGTACTAGCGGTGCGGGCTAGTGTTTGGCAAACTCCTCCCTCCAAACAGACCAGCTTGAGCTTACATTCTACTCAGTGTCCTGAGGAGGGTTGTCGGATTTCGCTGCTGTTAGCTGGGTCGCGTAGAAGCTGGCCCGCTCTGTGAAATGCTTTTAAGTTAAGAGCTTACCGATTGCTTAGAGGGAAAAAGTGAAGAGAAAACCTATCTTGCCGTTGTTATTGACAGAGCGGCACGGAGGCTGAGATGTATGGACGGTTGGATGTGCCGGAATGGAGACTTGCTGTATGGAGGGAAAAATGTGCCGGAAACAAAAACTTTGTGCTTTATATTCTGAGTAAACACACGTAGATAAAACAAAGGTTGTCAAACAAAATTCCATCATAACGTTTATGATAAGAAACCCTAGAAAAAACACATCTCCTGAGCATCGAGATATTGCACAAATGAATTCCATAATTAAAATCATTAAGAAACTATAATAATAAATATTTAATTATAATTGATACAATAATAAAAATAATTAAAAACAATAATAATTTAAGGGTGGGACTTCCGGGGCGGGACATCGGCCCCGGAAGTGGAAAGCGGAACATCCGGTTAAGGAAGGCGGGACTTCCGGTTAAGGAAGGCGGGACTTCCGGTTAAGGAAGGCGGGACTTCCGGTTAAGGAAGGCGGGACTTCCGGTTAAGGAAGGTGGGACTTCTGCCGGAAGTGGAAGGCGGGACTTCCGGCTGTCACTTTGGAATATGGGCGTGGTTTCGAGTTTGTTGAAGGGTACTCTATAATTTTTTGCTGGCGTCTGTGAGTCATTAACAAAGTAGGCTACAATACCTGCGGTCTGAGTAGACCTGCGCACCACTGGCATGTATGCCTGTTTCTCTTATCTGAGCGTGTACGTCTCTTATCTGAGTGTCCTTCATCCTCTGTAACCACAACTCAAGCATTATTGCAGTAATCATTCATTCACTGGCTTGGTTGAACATCCGCCTTCATGTACACTAAATTGCCCTGTTTGTGTATCAGCACACATCCGACTTTGTTGCTATGTAAGTACTGATAAGCTTCTGAGCTTTTCAGGTTGTGCACAGCCTTCCCATCTACGGACTCAACAAAGTACAAAAATATTTTACTCGTTGTAACATTAGGCCATTTTGTCATATTTTCCTCCCAGTTCAACATTGTAGCAGGGTGAAGAATTGATAAACGACCTTTCATGAGATGAAAGAATGTACCCAATTTAGACCCATCACCATCCAATGTAAATAAATGTTGATCTTACTCACCCAGAAATTAATTGCAGAATTAGCTTTTGCAGAAGTAAACCGGAAATGACCATGAAAGTTGTCCATAACACTTTTTAACTGACACCCTGCAGCCAGAATCAGAATTGAGTACTCAAGCAGACCATGGAATAATGAGGGTTAATGAATTATATGAATTGAGTTTACACAGATGTTATGATTCTTGTATTAGGCAAATAGTATGTACTCGGAATGTTCAAATTATGACGTGCAATACCACTTGAGAATAATAAATGTGTCCTTTTCTGTTGTAGCCCACTAACTGAATGACAAAGTAATGACACTCATCTTTAACTTTTTCATTACTACTGACATGTCTAGATGGTTAGAAATGCACTGCCGAAGCAGGCAATAGAAGTTCTGTCCGGGATACCTACCTTGGCACGACACTAGATTAAATCTAAAATTATGATAATTCAGGGATCATTTCCAAAGTAAATGCTATCCGAAACAACCTGACCCTCCATAACAATAGGAACCAATCCCGATCAAAAAAAAATAATGAGATAATGAAAAAAAAGTCACATCGATGAGTTATTGGTTACAAATTCATTTGTAAGGCTTTGGGACTCCAGCAACTCCATAAGTTTCTGCCACATCTTCACCTACTGTCAAGGTTAATGAAGGACAAAATCTGGTAATGTAATGACTCCAGCAACACTACAGCTACTGAGAAACCAACTTTGTAATCAAAACAAACCCTTTAATCTTGTAGCCACCATAAGGTTTATCGCAAAACACCAAAAAGTTTATACATGAATAAAAAAAGCTACAAAAAAGAAGAAAAAAATTAACAAGATGCGTTATCTGTTTTAGTGGTGGTCGTAGTGCTGGTTTCAAAACAGGAAAAAAAAGAGAACATCCCGCTTCTGGCACCACAGGTTGAGTTCAGAGATGAGATTATTTACTATGATGATGAGGGATGAGGAGAAGATGATCAGGTAAATTGTGACACTAGATCATTGCTCTGTTAGAGTAAGAACATGTTTATGCTGCTGAAACATTGCCTTACACATTGTAAAGATTGAAAATCAGGGAAAACAGGAATTTTGACTTGGCTTGTAGCTCCATACTTCTGCCTCATGAATTAAATGGACCAAATGATGATTGTGGATTAGAAGGTAACCCGATATTTTTGAACAATGATATTCCATCTCTCCAGCAAGAATATGATCTGAGTCCAATCTATCATGCTCTGGAAAAAACGACAATTTAGGATTCATGTGACTCCAGATCGTCAGTTAGAAAGCAACCAGTACAGACCTCGTCCTACCAACCCAGATGAGATTAGCAGCTATATTGATCATGTAAGTGAAACAGTTGAAAAATAAAAGGAATAGTTTGTAATTTTGTTATATTTGATTTTAAACATGTGTTTGGGTGATGATTTGTTTTCGTGATTTAATCTACATAACAGCTGAATTTTTAACCTTGTCTTTCATATATGTATGGCGGGGAAGAAGTCGATGATGAGGTGATATAAATGTGGCCACACTGTAAGAAAGAATGGCAACAGGCAGTTTACTGACAGCATGTGAAAACCTTTCTCAGTTAGACAACGGTGGGATATGTGACTGCTCTACAGCCGAAGAATAAGTTTGGTTTTATGTGCATCCAAAATCCATAGTTTTTAATGGGGTCTTCCATCTAAAGCAGGGATGGGCAACTTCCATGATAAAGAGGGCCACATTTTTTTCAGCACGACCATTGGAGGGCCACTTGATCACGCACTTCAAATAATTGGATATGAAAGACGCTACAAATTATTCTCAATAAGAATAAATTTTAGATGAATTTATATCTGTATGTTTACTGCACCAACATATAACTATTTTCTGCATATAAATGCATTTTAATATGTCCTTAAGAAAAAGACAAACCGTTTGCTTTAAAAAAAATTGCAAAAAAGGAATTTAAACTCCTCCATATCAATGCATTCAGGAGCATGGGACATTTCAAATTTACAAGGAAAGAGGCATAAAACGGAACAGAACTTAACTCAAACAATAATGTGTCTATCCAGAAACAGTGTGGGCTTTCTTACAATACAGATTGCTCTATAATTGTATTTCTGTTACTTTTTGATTATGCACGTCTGTTAGCTTTTTATTATGAAAAATCTAATGTCCCATGCTCCTGAATGCACCATAGCTTTCTGATGCTCACGAATGCATCACACTGAACGCGGTGCTGTGCAGATGCACGCCTGATCGTCCGCTTAAGACAAAGCTTTGCAGTTTTAAAACTCACGTCGGCTCTCACGGTTTATTGTTGTGTGTAAATGACAAGAGACCAACAAATGAATAACTTCCCCATGTCCGTACTTCTTCCCATTTTGTCTAAAAATTTTGACTTTCTCGGTCAAGTTTTCCCTTTATGGCCATGGCTCTTGACTTTCTTCCTCGCTGTTGCAAAGCGGCCCATGCCCTCTATTGTTTGTGTACGGCCCCCTATCAGCCAAAAGTATAATTACAATTTTTTTATTTTTTATTTTTTTTATTTAAATCATTATTAAATTTTTATTGATGTATTCGCGGGCCGCCCTGAGTGATGACGAGGGCCATGTGCGGCCCCCGGGCCGGCAGTTGCCCATCCCTGATCTAAAGGCTAAAATTCTGTTTATTTCTTCATTTATTTTTTAATTCCTTGCTAAGTAATTGCATTCAAAAGCTTGCCATTTTGCTAATAAGATGCACTTGAAATGTGAAAAATATACAAATTTTATCTTCAGTTTTTGTATTAATCTTTCCATTATTTTTTTTTAAGTTATATAATATTGTAGTCACATAAAGCTCTGCAACGTGCTCCATAAACCATTTAACATGAGCTGATGGAATGAATGTTTTTGTGTTACAACTTTCTCAAAAAATTATTTCTGCAACATCTGGAGATAGTGTATTACAAATGGTGAGATAAATAAAATTCTTTGTTAACTAATTAATGTTTATACAGTGGACCTTTAAATGCTCTGTTTATGTTTGAGGGTGATTTTGTCTTTAATTATTGCCGTAAAATCAACTTAAATCACTCTCATTTGTCACCAAAGATGGAAGTTACATTCCCAATAAACAATCGGTCCTCTCCATCAACAATCACGTCACGTTTTTCTCCTTTCAAACTTAGAGGTACCGTCCGGAGGAGTCTGGGCAAGATGGCGGAAGTTTAAACCAGTACCAGAACGTCAAATGGCAATTAATTTCTAGATTCCCCAAATAAGAGTTTGTGAAAAATTCCTTCTTATCACATTCTACTACTCCTGTTGAAAGAAAATGTGAAAAGCTGCCAAAAAAAAGAGCCAATGAGCACAAGTTGCTCACAACTACCGTGCCTGCTACTGACGACCATAACTACAGTGGCACAGAGCCACAAATAGATGCTGAGGAGGATGAGGAGGTGTTACTGCCTGATCAATACAAGACGTGATGCACTTGAAATGCAGTTGGGAAATGTGCTTGAACAAATGGAACTCTTTGAAAAGGTTGACTACATGGAAAAACGTGTAGAGCTCACTGAAAAAAACACCACAGCCTGTTCGATTCGTTGTAGCAGAGGTGACCAGGGTCTGTCAAGAAGTTTTGCTGAGAGAAAAAGAGAGGTTTCAGCTCTTTATTGATGTTGCTCATCGAGTGGGGAAAAAGTTCGCCGGCAGTTCCCGTCCTCGTCCTATTATCATTTGTTTTGTTGCCAGAAGGTCTCGAGATTACATATGGAAAGCAGCTAAAGGCAACGACTTTCTTTAAAAAAATGGTCCCCGTTTTACCTAAGATCTGTGCAAAGAAGACCGCAACTTCCGACAGAAACTATGGCCGTCCATCCAAAAAGCTTGGGAAGAGGGGAAATCAGCATATTTCATAGGTGGTCATCAACGGCGTGGAGATCCCTACAACTTTTGACCCGGTGGAGGAATAATCTGGAGTTTAGATATCCTGTTTGATTCACTTTATTGTTCTAAGAATGCATATTTTACTGACAACTAATATTTTGTTCCTTAATAAAGTGCTGGTCCATGATGTTTATGTTACTATTCACCTTCCCTGACCAAGCACTTTTTTCTTGTTCTTTAAATGTTAAATCTTTCATTTATTTCTCTCAATGCCAGGGGCATACGTAATATGTTAAAAAGCAAAGCTTTGTTTCTATTTGCCAAAAATGCTAATTCTGATTTTTGTTTCTTTCAGGAGTCTCATTCAACTGTTACTGATGTTCATTTTTGGAAGACCCAATGGGGGAATTCTATTTAGTTTCCTCATGGTTCTGAGCATTCTGCAAAAGTTATGACGTTAAAGCATAGATTTAAAGGGAACATTATTACCTCTGAATATGACCTAATGGGACACTATATCAGTCAAGTTCTTACTTTTGAATACCATCACTTCATTTGTGCTAATATTTATGGTTACAACAGCAAAGGAGAGAATGATAAACTCTTAATAGAGAATTTTTTTTCTAGTATGGAATTTTCTTTTAGTATGGTTAATCTGTATACTCTGACCCAATCTGTATAATATGATTGAATTTGACTTTGTAAAGTGCCTTGAGATGACATGTTTCATGAATTGGCGCTATATAAATAAAATTGAATTGAATTGAATTGAAAAGAAATTCCCCAAAGCTATAATTATCATGGGAGGAGATTTTAATACCCTTCTTGATGGAGATCTTGATAAATGGCCTTCAAGCAGACCTAATGCCTCCAACTCAACTATCAAATCCTTTATGGAAAATTTCAACCTGACTGATATCTGGAGAGCTATCCATCCTCCTGACTCACTTGGAATAATAAATCATCAACAAGGCTGCTTATGAGTGATTTCTGGTTAATATCAAATACAGTAAACAAGGAGGATCTAACTGTTAATATACTTCCTACTCCTCTTACTGACCACAAAGCTATTGAATTGATTTTTAAATCTTCAGGCAAAATACAGTCCTTTTGCTCACCATCATACTGGAAAATGAACAGCTCCTTACTGCAATTTGAAGAAGTCTCTGCCAATATATCAATGTTGTTCAATCAGTACTGGTCTAAAGCCCATGTAGATGCTCACTATAGTCTTAATTGGGAACTTTTCAAATTTGAATCTGGCAAATTCTTGAGAAAACTTAGTAGTAATAGGGTCAAAACTATTAGAGCAGACGAAAATTATCTAATTTCCAGAATTGTTGAGCTTCTTATTCAAACCCATCTACTAAAAGTGATTTAGAACAACAAGAATTAGCCAAATTAAGTTAGACAATATGTACATGAATAAAAGTAAAGGTGCATTTGTTAGATCAAGAAGAAAATGGCTGGAAGAAGGAGAACAAAATACCCATTACTTTTTCAATCTTGAAAAACATAATGCTGTCAATAACTCTATTAGCAGACTAAAAATTAACAACTCAACAACTGATGATCCTGATCATATTGCTAAATACTGTTGTTAATTTTATGAAAATCTGTACCGTTCTAACCTCTGTCAAGCCTCAATTGATTCCTTATTAAATAATTTAATAGTAAAACCTATTTGTAACATCGACCAGAAACGCTGTGAGGAGCCAATAACCATGAAATTCTTGATGCTATTGCACATCTGAAAACCAACAAATCCCCTTGGACCGATGGTCTAAGTGCCAAATTCTATAAAAAATGTTCTAATGACCTCGCCCCTTTTTTTATTAGAGGTATTTAATGAAAGCATTAAAAAAGTTTCTCTGCCTGCTACTCTCACTCAGGGCTTAACCACCCTCATACCAAAACCCAACAAAGACCCTTTATTTGCGACCTATTTGCCTTCTGAATACCGACTATAAAATATTAGCCTTGGTGATCGCTAAACTCAAACTTCTATATGGAATACTATTCCGTATTACATTTTTTCAAAACTTGGGGGTTTAACCTTCTTCCTGGTTTGTAATTTTAATGTATATAAACTTCCTATCAAACTCTCTAATTTTCACCAGCAGGCTTTTTTGTCATGGTCGCTTATCTACAAGCACAACTTTTCGCCTCACCGGTATTTTATTTGGAACAATAAGGACATCCTGTACAAGAAAAGATCTTTTTTTTTGGATTCGTGGTCATGACATTACTCTGGTTGATCAACTGTTTGATGACAATGGCACTTTATTCAATTATGAGGGGTTTCTCTCTAAATTTAACCTTCCTACTTCTTCTGGAGAATATGCAAAGGTTTATGGAGCTATTTGATCTGGGATTTGCATGTTATACAGACAGAGGCCAAGACTCAATTCTTCTTCATCTCCCTCTCTAACTCCCATGGACTCTCCTGTTGGCAAAATATGTCTCACCTCATCTCTTCGTAAGAACAATAAGTTAATCAGATCCCTCTTTCAGAGAGAAGTGGCATCTGTTCCCGCTGTCGTATCATATTGGAACCGTTTTGTGACGGATGTGCCCTGGAATCATACTTGGCTGTTACCTAATCACTTTCTCCTCACTAACAAGGTGAATGAAGTCTCATTCAAACTCATTCACAGGATTTATCCTGCCAAAGACTACTTAAAAAGGTTTAAATCTGATATTTCTGTGAACTGCACCTTTTGTGATCTTCTCCCAGAATCTATTACACATTTGTTCTGGTTGTGTCCATACTCTAAGACTTTTTGGCAACACTTTTGTGACTATGTGCATTCAAATATTTTAAAAAACTTTCAGCTTTATTGGAAAAACGTTTTATTTGGCTTTCAACTGCAAAGTAAAATGTTTCCCAAACCTTTCCTTATCAAACTTTTAATTATCTTGGCCAAATTTCACTTGCATAAGTTTAAATTTCTAAAAAAAATAAAAATAAAAAAAAAAAGCCAAACTTTAATGTTTATTTAATAGAAATCAAGCTATATTTTCATTCTATTCAACTCTCTTCTCATCAGAAGGCACAAAAAACCATAGCAATCTGTTCCCAACTAAAAGTTCTGGACAACTTAATGTTATAGAAGATATGTTTATTTGTAGAATACATACACATGTATATATGACACTCCCCAGCGCATATGTTTGTCAATTTGTTTGTCTTTCCTCCTGACTGTATTTGTTTATTGTGACATACCCCCTGGCATACTTGTTTATTTGTATATATATATATATATATATATATATATATATATATATATATATATATATATATATATATATATATATATATATATATATATTGTTATTGTTATTGACTTTAAGTGAAAAAAAAAGAAAAGAAAAAACCTGGACCATGTGTTGTTTTCGACCAAGACATGTCATTTAAATTCCATATTAAACAGGTTTCCAGAGTTTCCTTTTTTCACCTCAGGAATATCGCCAAAATTAGAAACATTCTGTCCTGGGGTGATGCTGAAAAACTATTCCATGCATTTGTTACTTCAAGGCTGGACTATTGTAATTCCTTACTATCAGGAAGTCCACAAAATGCAGTTCGAAGTCTTCAGCTGATCCAAAATGCTGCGGCAAGAGTTCTGATGAAAATCAACAAGAGGGATCATATTTCTCCAATTTTAGCTTCCCTTTATTGGCTTCCTGTTAAATCAAGAATAGAATTTAAAATTCTCCTTCTAACGTATAAAGCCCTTAATAATCAAGCTCCATCATATATCAGAGCTCTGATTACCCCGTATGTTCCTAACAGAGCACTTCGCTCTCAGACTGCAGGTCTGCTGGTGGTTCCTAGAGTCTCTAAAAGTAGAATGGGAGGCAGATCCTTTAGCTATCAGGCTCCTCTCATGTGGAACCAACTCCCAGTTTTGGTCCGTGAGGCAGACACCCTGTCTATTTTTAAGACTAATCTTAAAACTTTCCTTTTTGACAAAGCTTATAGTTAGAGCGGCTCATGTTACCCTGAGCTACCTCTATAGTTGTGCTGTGATAGGCATAGGGTACTGGAGGACACCAGGGTCTAATTTTCTCACTCTACTGATTTCTACTGTTCTTCAGTCTACTGTTCTCCAGTTTTGCATTGTATTACATTGAAATGACTATCGTCATTTCAGCTTTTAACTTTTTGCTCTCTCTCTTTTTCTTCATAGTAGGTACACCTGGTCTGGCGTTCTGTTAACTGTGACATCATCCAGAGAAGACGGCTCACCCGCTACTACCATCTAATGTAGAACAGATTACTAGATCAATGTGTGCTTCTGTGCTTTTTTGTCTCTCTTGTTGTGTCTCTGCTCTGTCTTCTGTAACCCCAGTCGGTCGAGGCAGATGACCGTTCATACTGAGCCCGGTTCTGCCGGAGGTTTTCCTTCCCGTTAATGCGGAGTTTTTCTTCCCACTGTCGCTTCATGCTTGCTCAGTATGAGGGATTGCAGCAAAGCCATGTACAATGCAGACGACTCACCCTGTGGCTCTACGGTTCCCCAGGAGTGAATGCTGCTTGTCGGGACTTTGATGCAATCAACCGGTTTCCTTATATAGGACATTTTTGACCAATCTGTATAATCTGACCCAATCTGTATAATATGATTGAACTTGATTTTGCACACAAAAAGATATGTTTCACACATATTGTTAAAAGATTAGTTTTTATGTTGTTTTCAAATGACTGTCTGTTGTTCTTCTTGGTGTAAACCTAAATTGGTGTTTGGATTTGGTAATTTATCCTAAAACTGTTAAACCAATGCATGTATGCTTATGTGCAAAATGGATTCTTAAGCAATTTAAAATAATTGCAACGAGTGGATATTGATTATATGAAAATTGGTAAGGAAATTAATTAAAAATTGCATTTTCTAACATAAATATGAATGTTACAAGTAAAGCATATAGCAGCAGATCTAGATTATATCTTACTACCTTTCTAACTCCTTAATTTCTTCAAAGTAAAAATAAGGTAATCTGTGCCCAATTGCAAATATGTGTTGTGCACTTAATAAAATTGGTTTGGCCATGGCAAAAACCACAGCTCGAATTGGCCACATGGGCAGATATTTACTTAAAACGTTTGTTTTCATCCTAGTGGTGATTTATTTTTTTCTTTAAGAGTATTATCCTTTACATAACCATAACACATATCTGTTTTCCAGCATCCACTAATGAGGTGAAGGTCATCAAAGTTCTGGGCTGGATGGAAGGCTACCAGATCATCAACCTGCTTTGAGACACGCCAACTTCCATCACAAGACTACCAAGACTTGAACAATTCAAAATTTGATGTAATCTTTAAACATACGGCAGATGATTTGGGCTTGTTTAAAAATAACTTAGTATGTAACCGTTTTAGTTCCCAGTATTAACTACTTTGATCAGTAACTGTTGCAGCATGTCCTTCATAGCTGTACAAAGGTTAAAAAAAAGGTCAGGTTTGAGATAGTTCTAATTTTCCTGACAGTCTTACATGCAGAAATTGTTTTTCATAGTCCTGTTTTTGGCTTCATCCATTTCATCAGCCAGTTTTTTTTTATACAGCCCGCTTTATGGTAATACATGGATTGTTTACTGGGAAAAACCTGGAGTCTTAATTTCAACAATAAAAGCAATCCTTGTGGAAAGGTGTATTCACTTTGATTGATATTGGTAAGAATTGGAAATGAAGACTTTATGAAAGGGTAATTAATTTTCCCACAATGTTTGCATCCTCAGTTTTAGTAACAGCCCCATGTGCCCTTTTTTCCAATATCCTCAGCATTTTCAAAATGTTTATACAGTACCATACACATTTACCATCATAATCCCAGCAGTTCTACACTTTTATTCAGTGAATACACTAACATAGCCAGTTTCAGGAATAGTGAGCCCACAGTGTGGGTCATCAAGCAGTCCACTGTCGTCCCAGTCAATATAAGGCAGGCAGAGTCCCTGCAAGAAAGACGGAGATATATAGAGAATAAAAAGAGGCCATGATTCTGTTGCTACAACTTACTGAATATAATTGAATTCATCAAGCTAAGGATGGAAAAGCAAATGACTCCAAAATCCATTAATTATTTTGAAGGACCATAATAAACAGATTTCAAAGAAACCAGTTTCAGTGCCACCTCTCTGATGTACTCAATGTTTTGTTGTATTGGAGTGATCAGATAAATGATCAGATAAATTCATTTCTGGTTTGAAATATACGCATTAATGTGAGAAACTGTATAATAGCAAGCACAAAAAAGTCCTTCTTACCTCTGTGATTTCTGGTTCTACGGCAGCATGCTGGATGCTTCCCATCTCCCATAACTGACTGAGTGTTAGATTCCCCTCAGTTCTGAGTGAATGGTCATCCCAGCCACTGCTGATGGTGTGAAAACTTAGTTGTAGTCTTGGGACAAATAAATAGTGACAACAGAAGTTATCTAACATGTTTGACAGGTCAAGCAAATTGTTGTCCTCTCCTAAGTGCAGCACATTGTTGTGTATGTTAGTTCCTGCGCACCACACGTCTCTCCAAAGACATTCAATTCTGAAAGAAGAGTTAAAGATCAAATCATGGTTTAAATACATTATTTTTCAAAAGTCCGTTACACAGCATTTTTAGATCAGAGATAAAACTAAACAGGGCCTTTAACTGAAATCTTACATGATCTATCAGTGAGCTGTGAGGCTTTGAAAGTTACCTGTGGGGTGCTGATCATAGACATAATATAAGAGTAGACGCGTCATTGGGCGGGTTCTGCCTATGCTGCGATGCGTCAGAGCGTCCGCCATCTTAAATGTGGCAAATCGGCAGTTACTCAGTCACTTAAACAGTATCAGAGGGACTTTAATCTCTGAATATACTTTGTATTCGTAGTATTTCTTTTTTGTAATATTACAAGTTTATTTTCGTATCCCTTTAGCTTCATTCTCCTGAATTTATTCTCCTAAAGAATAAAAATAATTAAAATGATCTAACCTGGCCCTATTACTCCAGGAGTGAAATAATTCTGCAAACTGTGATTATTCTGGAAATGTTCCCCCTTAATTCTCATAATATGATGTTTTTATCATAACATTATCACTTTTGTGTTTGTTAGTTTATTTTTACTTTAGGACTTTTTTTTCCTCATATTATTAATTTTACCTCTTTAATACTCACCCAAAAAGTCTGTTCCTAAAGGTTCACATGTGACACGGGTTTATGAAATAATGAAGACCACAATGTTTAGATTTAACAAATTTATCCTTATATTCATAACACATAAACACACACACATACACACATATATATATATATATATATATATATATATATATATATATATATATATATATATATATATATATATATATATATGCGTGTGTGTGTGTATTTATTGCAGCACAGGAATGAGGCATCTTTTCTGATTCACGTTCACAATAACAGAACTCGACTTTTTTCTGCCACATACAATATGGCGGTGACGTTGACGTGCGAACCTGCGCCCTATGACGCGTCTACGTATATGATGTCTATGGTGCTGATGCTGTTAGTTGTGATATCACGTCCCTCTTCCTCAGCCAAACTGGCACGTTTCAGTTTTTTTTGCGTGCGCCCCCTGCTGTCGGGAAGTCTGAACGCATCACGTACAATGCATCATGTGACTTTTGGCACAAATTTACTGCAGCGGTGGTGGGATTGTTTCGTACTCGAGCAGAAGCTGTTTTGTGCGAGCAGAGGCAGTTTTGTGCGAGCACATACCGTTTTGTACTCAAGGAAAACTTATAAATTATATTTTGAGTGCAAGGTTGGCGAACAGTTTGCAAAACAATTTTTTTGTGTGAAACATATCATTTTGTGTGCAAAACAGGTTTTATTTGTGTGCAACACATTTTTTTGCTTACAACCTTTTGGCAGGAAATTATCTCCGACATTTTGCTTAGTCAAAGCAAAATGTCGCTACTTTGAAGAATCTAGAATACAAGACATATTTTCAGTTGTTTCACACTTTTTTGTTAAGTATATAATTCCACATGTGTTAATTAATAGTTTTGATGCCTTCAGTGTGAATCTACAATTTTCATCGTCATGAAAATAAAGAAAACTCTTTGAATGAGAAGGTGTGTACAAACTTTTGGTCACTGTGTCTCAATTCGGCGGCTGCGTCCTTCGAAGGACCCAGCCTACTCAGCCTTAGGAGGACCCAGCCATCGGAGGATGCTCCGGAGGATCCTCAGCCGTTGGTAAATGGGACGGTCTAGCCTTTGGAGCACTTCCTGGTTGCGACACGACGTCATCACGTCTACCCCAAGCCCGGCGAAAACAGCACCAGCGCCGATAAACGACGCAAAAAAATGGATATTGAATTTTTTTTTTATTTACTTGTTATTGGTGGAGGAGAGTCGGTTTAGCCGGCTTCGGCGGCAGTAAAACCGGCGACGAATTTTTCTCAGGCTGGAGGAGCGCAGTGGAGAGGTAACATTTACCTGCTATTATTTTCACCCACAGGGGCCTGCTAATGATCATAATATACCAGTTATTAAACAAACGCTTGTCAGCAGATTGATGAATATGTTTAAATATAAAATGTTATATTTATTTGTAAGACTTGATATAGGCTTATGTTTGTAACTTTAGTAATTGAATTGAATAGTTAAATGTGTACAAACCCTGTAAATAACTGACTTAAATCACTACTTTCACTATCACTAATGTTGTGTTGAGAAGCCAAACTAATATTGAGAAATAAATCATTATTTGTCTAAATTGTTATCCCCTTACTGCCTGATTTTATTTGTAATTATATAACGAAAAAATAATACAGGAAATATAAATCTAAATATAAAAACGTAAAAAAAAAAAGTTGATGAAGTAAAATAAGTAAAGGCCAGAATTGTTTGGTCACAAATTAGCAACACCAGGCGTTAAGGGGTTAACATTCACTAGAATTATATCAGCTAAAATGACATTGCTATCATCTAATCCTGTTGTTCTTAATCTTCATGTCTCTATCCAGACAAGGCCGATGTACCGCTGCATCAACTTAAATGCACAACATCTGCCTGGGAGCCGGTGACATCATGGCCCCATACGATGAAGTGCAGGACGACATGCCAGAGGATGAGGAGGGGGAGAACGTGTTGGAGGCAGTCAGTGGTGCTCCCTGGCGGGACCAGCTGTCTGCCGAGGTGTCTGCCCTGGAGGAGGGTCTACCCGACCACGATTACATTTAGATGGCAAGTATAATCACTTTTTAGCTTTTCTCATGTAAGGGTTATGAAAACAGTTGTAGTAAAGTCATTTTCTGCGTCGTCTTAAACATTTTTAGGAACATGGCAGCCGTCGATTGGGTCAGCCCTGCAAACCCTGATGGACGATGTGGTGAACAGTGGAGAGAGGCATCCCCCACCCCCCAGATGATGTCCCACTCGCAGTCAGAAGACTCCAAGGTCATCTGTGTGGCATCCCATCCAATCCAGCAGCACCACCAGAGACTCCTGCTCAGTCAAAATTGTGTATATATATATATATATATATATATATATATATATATATATATATATATATATGTTCTTTAGTAATATTTATTTTATATCTTCTGTAAATAGTTAAAATGTTTTTGATAGTTTATTGTAAATACTTGTTTCCCTAAAAATAAATAGATGTTATCACTGAGAAGTTGTTCTAAGTTTACTTAAATTGTAAAGAAGTGATGAAACAGATGATGTAAAAGGTTAAAAGACTTTAAGAACACACAAACAACAATAACTTTTATAAACAATTTAATACTTTAATTTAACAATAACAGCAACACAGAACCTGAGGATAAACCATGGCCAGGTGGCAGCAGTAGGCTTCCCACTGAGCCCCTGCCCTGTCCCTGGATCTTTGCATTCCTAAAGTAGAGGAAAACAATTTGTGTCAACAGATGCAATTTTCTGTAGTGTTTCTTTGAAGCTAGAAAAAAGGAGTGTTTATATATATATATATATATATATATATATATATATATATATATATATATATATATATATGTGTGTGTGTGTGTGTGTGTGTGTGTGTGTGTATTTCATTACATTAGCCAAACCTGAACATACTTTGTATTTTTTTTCCAAGTTGTCCCACTTTTTTTTGGCCTGTTGTGGCTCAACCACACCCTCCAGGCCCGTTTTTTGCAGGATTGTTCTAAACAAGAGAAACGAGAAGAGATAAACACACAAGGATCCCTACTATCACAACTATAAGATTTATAAAAAAAAAAGTAATATCTGGGCATCATTTGATGTGATCAAAAGATTATATTTGTACGTTGGTGTTTGAACAGGACTTCTTTGAACTTGTGTGACTTTTACATATAAATGCAACATGTATATGGAATTATGTCTCAACTCTTACCTCCATCCGACTGCGGCAGTGTTCTTGGCCCCGGTAAAGAGGTGGTTATTTTGCCCACGGAGTTTTATCAACTCCTCTGTATGCTCCCTGCTCCCTAGAACAAAACGACATGTAAAGCATATTTCTGTTATGTCAACAGGAAAAATGACTGTTCTGTATAATTACGCTGGTATTGTTCTTCAAGTGAATTATACTTTAAACCTTATTATACTGTACTGTAAATTAACTATACGTTATTAAGTATTCAAACAAAACGTTTGCAGTATTGACAGCCCAGCACAGCTGGACTGATTTTATTTCTTCAGCTGCATTAAGCTTTGACAGTTCTAATCACTTGTAATAAACTGTATGAGAATAAATTGATCGGATTTGTGAGGGACATGGCTATCAGCACAGTTACAATAATATGTAGGTTAAAATAAAAAATTGTGACATTTTTATTCAGTCTTTTAATGTTGCTAAAAGTCTCGTATCAACAGATTAGCTCTAAGCTTTAGCTATAGCTGGTCTTACAAATTCCGGTGGCTCTGTTACCGTCATGTATTTTAATAATGTTCAGTTAAAAAAAATAAAAACAAACTACTTACATAGCTGTACTCAGCACTACTGCCAGCGCTGCTGCTGCTTTCCTTTAGTCTTGATGAAAATCCGCCTTCTTTCTTCTTCTTAAACTACTAAAAAAAAAAGCGAGCAAAGCACCTTGGGAAATCTTATGGCAGGTAAGGCCAGTAAGGATGGTCGCGGTGCATCCTCAGAATTCGGGGAAAAGGAGGACGCATTTGAAGGCTGCATTTTAAGCATCCTCAGAATTTTTGCCAAATGGGACAGCCTCCGCGCATCGTTGTGACGTCACCGACCTTAAAATGCGTCCTTCGAAGGACGCAGCCGCCGGATTGAGACACAGCTCATGTGCTGAGGAGTGTCATATATATGACACCCCTCAGCACATGTGTTTGTCAGTTTATTTGTCTTTCTGCCTGACTGTACTTGTTTATTGTTGCGTATATTTTATACATTATTGTTGAACTTGTTTATTCTTTAAGTTAAATTAAAAAAAAGGTACTGTCCGGAATTACTTCGATTTAAAGTGTAGCTCACAGACATTATATACGTAGACGCCTCATTGGACACAGGTTTGTACGTCAACGTCACCTCCATATTGTATGTGGCAGAAAGTAGTGAACGTCTATGTTCCCTGTGTATATGTTTGAGGTATTCAGATAGAAAGATATACATGGAGCTTACATATACTTGTAAAAAATATATCGAGATTAATTGATAGAGATTGGCAGCCAAATTGGATTTTGATTGCTGTTTTGAGCAATGTGCATATAGATTTTGAAGATCTGGTATAGACATAGATTAGCAACAGACTTTGTGGGGGAGTATTAAAGAGATAAAATTACTAATATGAGAAATGAGTCAAAGGAGAATAAAGTAAAAAAAAGACAAAAGTGGTAATATTATGGGAAAAACGTCATATTATGACAATTAAGGGGGGACATTTCCAGAATAGTCACAGTTTGCAGAACTATTTTAGTCCTGGAGCAATAGGGCCTGGTTAGATTCTTATAATTATTTTAATTCTTTTCAAGAATAAAGTCAGGAGAATGAAGCCAAAGGGATACAAAAATAGACTCGTAATACTACAAAAATAAAAATATTACCAATATAATGTATGTTCTGAGATTAAAGTCCTTCTGATACTGTTTAAGTGACTGAGTCTAACTGCAGATTTGCCACATTCAACATGGTGGACGCTCTGACCCACCGGCAGCATAGGCAGAACCCCATAGACATTATATATGTAGACACCCCATTGGACGCTGCCAGCCGCTAGGCCGACGTGCCTATAAGGCGGCCATCTTGGGTCAGACCACAGATCAGACAGCTGCTGTCAGAATGAATAGGAGGCAGCTCAGATCTCATTTTAATCATATGTTCACAATGGTCATGACCTTTCAGTTAGATCACACAGATTTATTCAGAACCAAGACAATTTAAACTGAAGTCAAACCGGATGAGATATATACACCCAGTATATATATATATATATATATATATATATATATATATATATATATATATATATATATATATATATATACTGGGTGTGTATATATATATATATATATATATATATATATATATAAATAATGGGAACATATCGGGGTTTGAATCAGTGCAACGACTTAGCTTCACTCAGCATGCTCTCGTGCCGCTTTCACAGACTGGCCGTAATTACAGCAAAACTTTCATATTTTCAATGTACAATGAAGAATACAATAATAAATGATGTGCCTGAATGGAAATATATCAGGGTTTGAATCAGTGCAACGGCTCAGCTTCACTCAGCACGCTACAACAGAGCGTTATGTTAGCTTTTAACTTAGCACGTGAAGTGTTTTACAATATTAACAAAATAAAAGTACAGATATTGGTGCCAGGCACACATTTAGTAACTAATCATTATGCAGTACTTGTCTAAGTTAGTAAAAAAAATTATGTTTTATTATGATGCTAACACTTTTCTACTATGTGCTGAAGATTGCAACTCACCTCTTGTGCAGTTTTCACAGACTGGCACTGACTACAGGGGCCAGCAACATATAACCAACCACACAGAGAGGGGGGCGCTATTTCCCCATTGCACTGATACATAAAAAGCAAGTGGGATTCTACAACTTATTTGCGCACCGATAAGAGGAGCAAAAATCGGGCATCCTGGGAAGTAGCTCTGGAAGTTTGCTAATTGTCAATACAAAATCGAAATTATGTATTACCTTAGACAGTCATTTAATTCAATCCATTGGTCCCATGTAGCCCCTAAAAGGGTGACGTTTTCAGTCAGCTAATTTATCTGGAAATCGGTTGAGAATTCACCGGATTCAGAGTGTCTGAAAACATAAAGTACCACTTTCCTGAATTGACGTGAATTCTGTCTGACCACAGCTTGGTCTGACCCAAGATGGCTGCTCTGTCGGCACGCCTCTCACCCGACGACGCGGCGTCTACGTTTATAATGCCCATAGACATCATTTACGTTGACGCCTCGTCAGGTAGGTTCTACCTATGCTACAGATGCGTCAGAGCGTCCGCCATGTTGAATGTGGCAAATCTGCAGTTTGTTAGACTAAGTCACTTAAACAGTATCAGAGGGAGTTCAATCTCAGAACATACTTTATCTTCGTAATATTTTTATTTTTGTAATATTAAGAGTTTATTTTGGTATCCCTTTGGCTTCATTCTCCTGACTTTATACTTGTAAATAACAATTAAAATAATAATAATAATAATAATAATAATTAAAATAATCTAACCTGGCCCTATTACTCCAGGACTGTTCTGCAAACTGTGACTATTCTGGAAATATGACGTTTTTCTCATAATATTAGCACTTTTGTCCTTTTTTTTTTACTTTATTGTCCTAGGACTTTTTTTTCTTATATTAGTAACTTTCTCTTTAATACTCCCCCCCAAATGTCTGTTCCTAACCTGTGACTATACCAGAACTTAAAAGGTTCACGTGACACGGTTTTTATGAAATAATGAAGACCACAATGTTTAGATGTAACCAATTTACTTTTATATTCATAACACACACACACACACACACACACACACACACACACACACACACACACATACATTGGCATTGTCGGCAGGATCCGACGTGTCAGGAGGACTGCGTGGTGAGGGATAAGGATGCTTGGCCAGCCTGAAAACTTATCTTCAGTCCACCTATGTTGAAAAAAGGGGAGTCCTGGAGCCCGCAGCTCCTGGCCGATCGGATCCGAATCCAAAAACCTTCTGTGATGAGACAGTGGGTGAGACACTGCTCTAAACCATTTTGTTGCACATTAACCATCATCTCCTAATACTTATTTAATTTCGCAGAGTTGGTGGAGTGGGAACATCAGCACAAGGGCCTCGCTCTGTCAGGAGAACAGGGCTGGTCTATTGGCAACAATAGGACCCGGTCTATTGGTAAAAATAGGACCAAGCGAAACAAAGGGTTTTTCGGGTGGTTTTAGCATTTCTACACCTCATAAAGGAGAAAGCCAAGATGGGCAGACGTGGTAAAAAAAAATGGGTTCTGGAACCTAAAAGGCCTCGCGGGTGTCTCCCTCTCCTCCAGACTCTCCAATATATAAAATTATGAGGGGGAAAAGTGGAGATGATTGTGTTGAATGTGCTTTAATTTGGTAAGATAAGTTTGGTTTTCCACAGGGTGGAACTTTAAGTATAAATCAGTTATATAAAGTGAAAGAGTTGATGGGTAGAGACTGGGAGAAAAAAATAAATAAATAAAAAATAATATATATATATATATATATATATATATATATATATATATATATATATATATATATATATATATATATATATATATATATATAACTTAAAAAGGGATTTAGATCTGAGGGAAAGATGAATAAAGTGCTGCAATGAATGCTAAACTAAATTCTGAACTGAAACAGAGGGCAGGGGAAAATATTTATCTGGGGACGTGGGTAACAGACGACGTGACAATGCTGGTTGTGCTGCTGATGACCCCTTGTTCAAAATTACATATTGACCTAGTGGTGCTTCACCCTCCTTTCCATATGCTATATTGCAGGTGGAGCTGCAGGCCCTCCAGGTGGCTGATCCGGATCAGCGAGTGGAGAACTACGGGAGTATCCCACTCTCATCGGACCTAGTCACTCCAAAGGCAGAGCAGACACAAGAGTCATCTCAAAGCCAGAATTGGACTGAACTCTCCTTTTAATCGCACCTCTCCAGTTTTCACATGCCAGAGAAATGGGAAACAGCAAGTAAACAAAAGAAAGATTCATCAATTTCCCATGCAGGAGGTGGCCGGAGTGAATGGAACCCAGCTGGTGTTTAGACCAAGGACTGCAGCTGATATCCTGGCCAGTGCTGCCCTCCTACCTAATCCCAGAGAGGATGGAAAAAAGTTGCTGCAGAAAGTAAACTTTGTATGACTGGAGTCATGGCTGAATTAAAGAGACATGCTCTGCACAGCGGTGATGTCATCAGTAAAGGAAAGAAAAAGAAGAGACACTGATCTGCACAAGGCTGCCCTAATCCTGTTTTCTGATGGATCTCAACGAGGAAGATCTAACAGGAATCGCAGCGGACTGGTGCTGGCAACTGACAGATGGGGGAACGGACCCTGGATCCGGAGGCCAACCTCGTCAAGAAGGGACCTGCCAAGGGGCGTGAGGTTTCACACCCACACACACACACACACACACACACATGCTACACCTGTGTTTGAATGCTGAAATGGTACCTGCTTCTACTGATCCATATAGTTTGCAGAGACCCCTGGCTTTTAAAAAATGCCTTTAAACATGTTTTCTATGCTGGTGATGGGTGAAGAAATTTCTTTTGTTGTTGACTCAGGTGCAACTCACTCTTTTTTATCTGCTATCTGCTATAGGTTTTATCTGTTTTATCAAGGAGCAGCCAAAGCTCAGTGGTTATGTTCATTCTGTCTCAGCTTCAGTTAGGGAAAGTTTTTCTGTTTTTTTTTTAAATGTTACACTCCAGAGGGAGTGAAGCTGAAGCATTCTTCTTTTTGGTGTCTCCTCTGTGTCCTTTAAATCTTATGGGTAGAGCTTTTATGTGTAGATGAATGTTATCATTCCACCTATGACGGACTGATGGTTCACTCTCAGGACTCCGACTATGACTTTACTGCAGTACATTGGGTCCTAGATTAATCTTTGTATGCATACAAATGGAAGCTTCCAGCTGGTCCTGTGCCTTAACATTTTGTCTCAGCAGTAAATGCTGTGACACCAGACAGTGACATAATGACTCAGATGATTTACATTGTACTTCCTTTGTGTCTGACCGACCTGACTTTGACTCCTAAATGTTTTCATTTAATAAGTTGATGATTTGTTAATCTGTGCAGAATCAGCTGATCAATGCAGGACAGACATCTTAAAATAGCTTTAACATCTCTATGAAAAAGTCTAAAAATCTAAAATGCAGTTTGTACAGGAAGAAGTCACATTTTTTGGCAAAGTTCTCTCAGATAAAAGCAGCCTTGTCCTCTGCACTGGTGCTGACTATGCCAAACCCTGACAGACCATTTATTCAAATGACGGATAAAAAAAATCTGGTTTCATGTCCAATGTGACAAATTGCGACCTGTGGCCTATTATACCAGTAAACCTGACGCTGTTGCAGCTGGTTTACTTGGTTGTTTGTGCGCTATTGCTGCAGCTGAGAAAGCAGTATTAGCATCACGTGACATTGTGGCTACAACTCTCTGACAGTTTTTGTTCCACATTGTGTTTCTATCATCCTCCTGGAACAAAAGACTTCTCATTTATCGGCAGTAAGATGGCTCAAATATTCTTCAATTTTATTGGACACGCCTAACATTAATGTAAAATGATGCACTACTTTAAACCCAGCCACACTTATGCCTACAGAGTAGAATGAGAAAGTCATGACTGCACAGCTGTCTTAAATGTTGTTTGTACCCCTCATCCTGACTTACAAGACACTCTTTTTTCTAACGCCAATCTTGTATTGTATGTTGACGGCTCCTCCTCCCGTTTCTGCTACAGGTTTGAACTGAGATGGGTTTGCTGTGTTCTGACTCAGGTGGTTTGCACTAAGGTCCTTTACAGCACTCCTATTCTGCTCAAACAGCTCAACTCATCCCTTTAACTGAGGCTTGTAAGTTGGTGGAAAAACTGTGGTATGGACACATGAATTGGATCATGCGTTCAGAGGGCGATGCTGGATATGGTTAACGAAAACATTGGTACACAAATGGGTTTTCAGTGGTAGCTGAAAATTACTGCAAAAAGTGTTTGATCTGTGCTTCTCACAACCCGTCTAGGGTTCCTGCAGAGCCATAAGCTGCACATCAGCCTCTACAATTTCCATTCCAACATCTGATGATGGATTTCATTGAGCTGAAACCTGCTAAAGGAAAGAATTATTGTCTAGTGGTCGTAGACATGTTTTCTGAGTATGTTGAAGCTTTTCCAACAAAACACGCAGAGCGCAGTGCTGTCGCTAAAGCTTTATTGATAGAGATCCTGCCCCGCTGGGGGTCCCGGAGGTCATCTCCAGTGATAATGGGACACATTTAGTAAACAAATCTCTGCAGGAAATCAGCAAACTTCTGGGTTTCTAATTAAGTTAAGATAGGCTTTATTGATCTCACGTTGGAGAAATTCACTTTTCTCTTCGGCAAATAGTCAATAGTGAGAAGAAGGTGCCAAAAGTAGGAAAAGGTGCATAAGTTATATACAGTGTATCTTCATTTATACAGTGGATCAAAAAGAAAATGAGAAAAAATAAGCATAAAAATACAAAAGAAATCGGAGTAGGCAGATGATGTCATATGTACATTCACGGTTACATACATACATACATACATACATACATACATACACACACACACACACACACACACACACACACACACACACACACACACACACACACAAATACATACATACATACATACATACATACATATATATTCACTTGGTGATAGCAGCAGAAGTCACTTCTTTCAGCATAATAATATATTGTGCTTATCATCCAAATCAGGAGTAGCTGCAGAAAAGGAAAGGTTCACGTTAAAAAGCAAACTGGCTAAATGTTGTGAAGAAACAGGTTTATTTTGGCCAAAAGCTCTCCCTATGGTTCTCTTGTACATGCAGATGTGAAATAGATCCAGAGCTAATCTAAGTCCTTTGAAATCCTTTTTGCGAGCACAGGGGAGGAGGACCCAATACTAACTTATCCACATTTATAACTGCTTATTTTAAATATTCAATGTTAGAATATTGTAAGGTTCTGTCACATTCTCTTTCTCATTAGGCTGTGAGAGCTGCATTTCCCCTAGTGGCTGATAAATCCTGCACCAGTTCCAGCCAGGACAGTGGGTGCTGGTCAGAGACACCAGAAGGAGCCACTGGAGAGACAAGCATTGGACTCGTCTGTTCCAGATCCTGCTGGTGACCCACACTGCCGTGAAGGTCCATGTAAGGAACACCTGGATCCACGCCACACAGTACAAGGTGTTCAAGGGAACACCACCTGAGCAGCATCCGGGTCAGAACCCCCGTGCCTACAGGGGCTTCCAACGACCGCCCAGATGTACCAGGCCGGTAACAGGGCAGTGTGAAGCGCAGACGCCACTCTGGAGAGGCAGCAGGATTTTTTATTTTGTTTTTCGTTTCTGTTTAAAAAAAAAAAAAAGTATTGAGTACCAGAAGAAAGGACAATCCAATCCGCAGCCAAGATCAACATGCAGCGGTAGGGAAGACTCAAGTTTTTCAGAACTGGTGACTGGCATCACATTTTTTTTAGCAGTCCTGTGCTCATCGGAGAAAAGGTACAGCACGAACAATTTGTGACTAACATGAGTAATCACACATACTGAGCAAGCACGAAGCGACAGTGGAAAGAAAAACTCCCATTAACGGGAAGGAAAAACCTCCAGCAGAACCAGGCTCAGTGTGTACGGTCATCTGCCTCGACCGACTGGGGGTTACAGAAGACAGAGCAGAGACACAACAAGACAGACAAAAAAGCACAGAAGCACACATTGATCCAGTAATCTGTTCTACATTAGATGGTAATAGCGGGTGAGCCGTCTTCTCTGGATGATGTCACATTCTCTGGATGATGTGGAAGAAATAAATAGCATCACAGAAATATATAGGGTAAAAAAATACAAAGGAAGAATAAAACAAATAAAAATATTATAACATGCACATAAATAAATACTTAAAAAAATAAGTAATTAATAAATAAAGTTAAAGATTATAAAGGACAATACATAAATGTTCAAGGGAACACCACCTGAGCAGCATCCGGGTCAGAACCCCCGTGCCTACAGGGGCTTCCAACGACCGCCCAGATGTACCAGGCCGGTAACAGGGCAGTGTGAAGCGCAGACGCCACTCTGGAGAGGCAGCAGGATTTTTTATTTTGTTTTTCGTTTCTGTTTAAAAAAAAAAAAAGTATTGAGTACCAGAAGAAAGGACAATCCAATCCGCAGCCAAGATCAACATGCAGCGGTAGGGAAGACTCAAGTTTTTAGAACTGGTGACTGGCATCACATTTTTTTTAGCAGTCCTGTGCTCATCGGAGAAAAGGTACAGCACGAACAATTTGTGACTAACATGAGTAATCACACATACTGAGCAAGCACGAAGCGACAGTGGAAAGAAAAACTCCCATTAACGGGAAGGAAAAACCTCCAGCAGAACCAGGCTCAGTGTGTACGGTCATCTGCCTCGACCGACTGGGGGTTACAGAAGACAGAGCAGAGACACAACAAGACAGACAAAAAAGCACAGAAGCACACATTGATCCAGTAATCTGTTCTACATTAGATGGTAATAGCGGGTGAGCCGTCTTCTCTGGATGATGTCACATTCTCTGGATGATGTGGAAGAAATAAATAGCATCACAGAAATATATAGGGTAAAAAAATACAAAGGAAGAATAAAACAAATAAAAATATTATAACATGCACATAAATAAATACTTAAAAAAATAAGTAATTAATAAATAAAGTTAAAGATTATAAAGGACAATACATAAATGTTCAAGGGAACACCACCTGAGCAGCATCCGGGTCAGAACCCCCGTGCCTACAGGGGCTTCCAACGACCGCCCAGATGTACCAGGCCGGTAACAGGGCAGTGTGAAGCGCAGACGCCACTCTGGAGAGGCAGCGGGATTTTTTATTTTGTTTTTCGTTTCTGTTTAAAAAAAAAAAAAACAGTATTGAGTACCAGAAGAAAGGACAATCCAATCCGCAGCCAAGATCAACATGCAGCGGTAGGGAAGACTCAAGTTTTTAGAACTGGTGACTGGCATCACATTTTTTTTAGCAGTCCTGTGCTCATCGGAGAAAAGGTACAGCACGAACAATTTGTGACTAACATGAGTAATCACACCAATCATACCCATCGGCTGACTCGAAGAGAGACCCATCACTTCAGTGACTTTCATAATCATGCTGATAACATCTGTGACAACTAATCAGACTGTATGGAAAACGAAAAACGACAGTTATGTGTGTTCTTTGATTCCACATGCTTTTGATAACCGACAATTGTTAGTACATGTTTCTATTGACACTGCCTATATTCTAGCAGCCTTTTTCCCTAGTCATTAATCTAACAGGTTAGTAGAGACCATTTTTCCGTGGGTAAAGAATTACACCATAAGTCCAAAAAGAGAGATCTGTAAGTTTTCTGATGTGACTAATTTAACTTGTGCCATAACAGAAACTCTTAACAGGTTTCGAGGTAGTAGGAATCCCATAAGAGATCCAGGCATCTGTTTAGCGCAGCAAGAATCCACACCTCATTTTCTGGGAAGGACAGTAGGGTGTAAAGTTATACACCTGCTTCATGTGCAATGACCCATAGAAATCACTCCTCCAAGTCATGTGTAGTTAGATCTGACCATTATACAATTCCAGGATCTTCATTTCCAGCACCCTACGTTTTAACCCTTAATCTTACAGCTTTGCCACGGAAGTAAACTGTATGGTACAGGTAACTTAACCACAGTTGTGGTAAATCTTCCCAGCAGAGATAGATATTCGTGTCCTAAGAACATGGTTTGGATGTGTGGAAGTAAATCATATTTGTATCTGCCTGTTGATTGGTCTGGAGTGTGTATTTTTTAGCTCCTTTACTACCTGCCATTACCACTTATTCAATTAGCCATTACTGGAACAGAAGGCAAGGCTTAAACAGCAAACGGGATCTTGGTTACCTTATTTCCTCATTTTGGTGTTGCTAATGCAGCACATAGAACCAATGACCTGTCTGTTCAATTAGAAAATCTCACTGTTTTAACTGAAAAAGTTTTCTCCTCTCTGACAAAGGAACAACAGGCTATCAGAAATATGACCTTGCAAAACAGACTTGCTCTGGAGTACCTACTGGCTAAGAAAGGAGGTGTTTGTCACATAATTGGGGAACAATGCTGCACTTTTATTCCTGATCTGTCTACAACATGACCAATATCCATGATAAATTACAACAGTTGCTGACAACCCAGCAGGAAGAAAATAGTAGCTCATGCTGGGATCCTGTATTATGGTTCATTTCTGATTGTTGGACCTCCTGGTTAATAAAGATTTCTTTCATGCTGTATTATTCCAATGGTGGTTAAGAAACTGGTAATGAAAATAATTGATACCACTATTCAATTCAATTTAATTTTATTTATATAGCGCCAATTCATGAAACATATCATCTTGAGGCACTTTACAAAGTCAAATTCAATCATACTATACAGATTGGTCAAAAATGTCCTATATAAGGAAACCAGTTGATTGCTTCAAAGTCCCGACAAGCAGCATTCACTCCTGGAGAAGCATAGATCTACTGGGAGAGTCATCTGCATTGTCCATGGCTTTGCAGCAATCCCTCATACTGAGCAAGCACAAAGCGACAGTGGAAAGAAAAACTCCCATTAACGGGAAGGAAAAACCTCCAGCAGAACCAGGCTCAGTGTGTACGGTCATCTGCCTCGACCGACTGGGGGTTACAGAAGACAGAGCAGAGACACAACAAGACAGACAAAAAAGCACAGAAGCACACATTGATCCAGTAATCTGTTCTACATTAGATGGTAATAGCGGGTGAGCCGTCTTCTCTGGATGATGTCACATTCTCTGGATGATGTGGAAGAAATAAATAGCATCACAGAAATATATAGGGTAAAAAAATACAAAGGAAGAATAAAACAAATAAAAATATTATAACATGCACATAAATAAATACTTAAAAAAATAAGTAATTAATAAATAAAGTTAAAGATTATAAAGGACAATACATAAATAAGGTAATTATTACAAAGGCGAATAAATAAAGAAGCTAATTAAAAGAGATGTATACATTTATGTCTCACTGTATAATTTAATTTCTACCTACATTTATTAATTTGGTGGCAATTAATTGTATGCTTATTTATTTATTTATGTATTTATCTTTAATATTTTAAAATATGGAAGACTTGGTCCTCCATACTGATGCCCTCACAGAGTAGATGCAATTTTGAAGAGACTAAGTCACAAAAACTTGGACATGTAGACCTATATCTCTCTATCAGTGTTGGGAGTAACGCGTTATAAGTAACGCGTTAGAGTACATTTATTAGTTTTTTTTTCCAATAACGAGTAATCTAACGCGTTAGTTTTGCGAATTCAGTAATCAGTAACTCCGTTATTTTCCAAAATATGCACTCGTTACTCCGTTACTTTAAGAATTTCCCTCGATAAGGAAAGTGAAGTCCCTGCTTTTCTGCATTTAGTCAGATGCGGCTGCTTGCGTCTGTACCCTGCTCCTTGCCTCTGTGTGTGTGTGTAAGCTACTTGTGTTTGTACCCCGGCAAGATGGCCAAGAAGACAGCGTTTGATTCTTGGAGGTAAGCACATTATTTTGAGTTAAACAGCGAAAAGCACAAGAACATAGGTCCGGCAACACCGATGCGTCGGCGCATAAGTCGAGCTCGTAAAGCAAAACCTGTGTCGATGCGGGTATGCGCTTCGTGACCGATACAGGAACTGTTTCGAACTGACTCGCCAAACTGTTTATGTTCCTTCTAAACTGCGCACGTGAGCATTCGCGCACAGCATCTGGATTCAGCGCGCCCAGCAAAGCTATGCTGCACAGTAAATAAAATCCAAGCTGAACTGTAAACAAAATAATGAACCAAGTTTTTTAAGCCATTTTGCAACTCTGGTGTGATGGTGTACCACGGCCCGGCTCAGTGAGCGCCAGGTGCTGATCGACAGTGTTGCCAACTCCTCAGTAAGGAAAGTAGCTATTGGCTGTGCTAAAAGTCGCTAGAAGTCGCTGAATGACGTCATCGCCTAATTTGCATAATCTGCCACATGATGTGATGTGCATATTATTGACGCTGTGGGAGAAATAACGTCGTTAGAGACAAAAAGAGAGTATAAACACTCAGAATATATATAGAGCTACTTTTTTCTGTCCATTAATGTTTATTTATTATTATTATTTTTAATTTATTTTATTTTTAATTAATGTTTATTTTATTTCGAAGAAGAATGTTTTGAACATGACATGAGAGCGAGGATTTTCGGTAAGTTATGTTTTAATTTAGAATTTTTAATTTAGAGTTTGCGGGGATGCTTATGCATCTGTGCGTTCCAGCATGTGCGCACACACACACACACACATATGTGCGTGCGCGCGCACACAAGTTTTTATATGTGCGCGCGCACCACTGAGCTATATAATACACTGGAGTGCTGATTTTGCCGAAAAACTGAAGTCACTGGCCGCCATCTTGCTACTCCCTACTCTCACAGAATCCCATAGGATTTGGTTGCAACAACAAGCAGTTTTCTGGCTCAGTGAAAACGTTTCACAGGTAATTCTACAGTCAGTGGATGTACTAACACTATCAACCACTAGGAAATTAGGTGCTGAAATATTTTACATGTTATTCATATTAAATATATACATATGTATATATAAGTATGTGTATATGTATTTATGTATATATATTTATACACATATGTAAATATATGTTTTTGTATATTGTTATTTATATATTTATAAATGTTAAACATATATATTTAAATGAATAAAATGCTAAATATTTCAGCACATGACTTTCTCAGTAGTTGATATTTTTAGAACATAACATAAAAGTATATGGCATTTGACATTTTAAAAGTCTTAAGCCCCCCCTGAACATGATAAAATCCTCGTTATTCGATGCTGTAGCGCACATATTCCCTAGTTACTGGGGGGAAATAGGGAGTACCAATATGGCGGCTGGTGGCTTCAAAGCGACTCGTTCAAACAGACGGTGATTAGCACTCCAGTGTATTATATAGCTCAGTGGCGCGCACGCACATATAAAAACTTATATATCTTGTGGGACCCGACTGAGTTTGCACTGGAAATAACTCCGGTTTCTGTCAAGAAACTCTTCTAAAAAAAATCCATATCGCTATCAGATGATGATGGCTCCACGGAACTCCCATCACTGTCACTAAGTACCTCATCACTCTCTGCTTCGTACCAGTGGCGGATCTAGGATTCTAGGAGATCATGGGGCTTAGCCCTGAGGGTGCAGATGCTGATTACTTTTTCCCGTCGTTTTTTTGCTGCCTCGCACACAAAACTACAATTTGTTTGTACTTCAACTCACCACAGCAGAGAGGCACGGAGAACCGTCTTACCCAATCCAATCCACTTTATTTATATAGCACATTTAAAACAGAAACATGTTCATCAAAGTGCTGCACAAATAAAATACATAATAAATAATAAATAAAATTATAAAATAGACTAAAAGAATATAAGAGAACAATAAAACAATACAATAAATCCAATCCGATAAAATAAAATAAAATAGGACAATCAGCTAAAACAGTAAAAGACACATAGGACCATACAAGTCACGCAGTGTTAAAGCCAGAGAATAAAAGTGGGCCTTCAGACGAGACTTAAAACACTCCACAGTGGGGGCTGTTCAAACACAGAGGGGCAGAGTGTTCCAGAGTCTGGGACAAACAACAGAGAATGCCCTGTCCCCCCTGGTTTTAAGTCTCATCTTAGGAACCATGAGCTGGGACTGGCCCCCAGACCTCAGAGCATGAACATTAACATATGCTTCACTGTCCACTGAAAGAAATAAATACAAAACAAAAAGTTATTGACACTGATAACAAAGGATGTAAAATAAAGTACAATAATAAAAGGGATCCTGCTTCCTTACTGCAGGCTACCCGTGACACTGGCTGGCACATCAACTGTCCTTTACTGCTCTGTTTTTCAATCCTTTATTTTTAACCCTTTTTCATTTCCGGTCTCTCCTCTTTTGCTTTCTCCCCAAATTTTTGTGACTTCCATTTCTGTTGATTTTTCCCTTAACTTTCTTCTCACTCCTTCCTCTTCGGATCTACCTTTCATTCCTTCTTATCCTTTGTCTTATAACTTTTACTTATTTTGTTGTGGTGGCAGTATAAGGCTATGCCGGCGTGGCTTTAAATGAGCAAATCTGTCAATGACATTATCAGGAGTTATAGCATGCAGGTTCTCCTTTTCAATGACACGATGGCTAGATCATTGAGCCTGTCTTGGCCCATGGTCCTCCTCAACCATGTGTGAAGACGTCGCAAGGCACTGAAGGAGCGTTCACAGCTGCAGCTACTTACTGGAATTGTCAGGGCCACTTGGAGGACCGCCTTCAGACTGGGAAACATGTCTCCATCAAGTAGTCTGAACACAGCGGCTGCGTCAGGGGCTTCCTCTTTCTCCATCCTTCTCATAATGAAATTTTTTGCCACAAAGAGTTCTTCTGGCTTCAGCTGTATCTTATAATGCAAGGCAAGGCACTTGAGAGCATCTTCAGAAAGAAAGGTCGATGAGTTTGGCTTAGAGGCTTGAATGCCTGACATAAGTTCCTCTCCAACATCTGAAAACCGATGGGTGAACTCCCGTATCATCCGGTCCAGGCAAGGATAAAAAGCTGATGTCTGAAATCATCAGGGGTGGTAGGATTGGAGGTTGACCCACAGGCTGACTCCACCATAAACTGATCCAATCTTTTTTGTTTCTGCCTGGGACCAACAGGGAGCTGGATGTGATTTTCCTCACATATGGTTCTGGCCTTCATAAACACATCCTCAGCCCCTGCATCTGTGCGGAGATCTATCAGGGTTTGAACAGTTGCCATTTTATACTGAGCCGCTCTACCTAGGTATAGAAAACATCACAGTATGGAAAACATCACAAGCAACATTTCATCAGACTCAGAGCAGGACAAAGGAAGGAGGGAGGCCTGGATACCAGAGATCAGATCAGGTGCTGATGTGTAGATGTAAATGGTACAAAGCAGCGCTGTTGTGTGTAGACACATTGTTCTGAAAATGTTGACATGTTGCCTAGCAACAGCCTTGTTTCCTTCCAGCTGATGAACTGTTTGTGTTGGCGGAGCCAAAAAATATTTAAATCAACAAACAAATCACAATTTTTTGTCCCGTAATACTGTTGTTTGTAGAACTGTTGTATAAAAGCTTCTTCTCTTTACCGGTGAGGCCGGGACAAACAATGTCTCAGAATCAGTCAAAGCTTCACATACCTGGTACATCAGTGTGTTTTGCAGCAGCTGTTGGCGTTGCTGGTGGTGGTGCTGGTGCAGCCGTCTGCTTTTTGAAAAAGCTTCTGATATCCATTGATATTATCAGCCACCAGTTGTCGCCGTCTTGGAAAATAGTGTGTCGTTGCTCAACAGTGGGTCCGCTGAGTGACGTCACAAAATGGGAGGTGACAATACTATTGTTGACCAAGATGGATTCCTCCACATAAACATGATTAAATGAAAATTATTCTTAATTAAAAAAAACGTATAATTTATTGCACAGCATGTAGTAATTTTATATTTAAAGTACTTTCAGCAGTTTGAATACTGATTTTGACCGGACTTCTCCTTTAATAAAACTTTTGAAATGATTCCCCCCTCTGTTTTTTTTGCAAATCGCACACTGTAATGTAAAAAAAAAAAAGATTATCTATCTATCTATCTCTAATACATATATATATATATATAAAAACACACACACATATATATATATCTATATAATTAGATATATATATAATAATATATAGATATTATAGGATATATATATATATAATTATTATATATATAAAAACACATATACAGATATATATATATGTGTTTTTATATATATAATATAATAATCTGATATCATATAGCTATATAAAAAGCCATATATATTATATCATAGCATCTATAGATATAAAAACAACATATATATATATGATCATATATCCTATATATCTATAGGTGTTGTTTTTATATATATATCTATCTCTAATAGATCTAATATATCATATACCAACACATACGATATATATATATATATATATATATATATATATATATTATATATATATATATATATAAAAACCACATATATTACATATATATATATATCATATATAGTACATATACTATATATATATATAATACATAGAAAAACACATATACAGATATATATATATATATAGATATATATATATATATATATATATATATATATATATATATATATATATATATATATATATATATATATGTGTGTGTGTGTGTGTGTGTGTGTGTGTGCAATTTGCAAAAAAACAGAGGGGGGGATAATTTCAAAAGTTGTATTAATGAATCAAAGTTTTATTAATAATGGTTAGCTAGCAGGTGCTCTTTCAGGTAGCAAGCTAGATCCAGTAGGTTAGACTTTTGTTTTTAAACTTGCGCCATCTACTGTCGGGACTCAGGAGTGGGTATTCTCTTACTTTAACCGCTTTGAGCAGAAAATGTAATAATACTCTTTAAATACAAACAACAAAATTAATTTACAAATGTGAAGGACACAAGACATGTATTAATATCAATTTTGATATTAATCACCTTTCCACTTTACAATTTCAAAACCCTCCATAAACTGCAGCTAATTCAAAAGACAGCAGCTTGCATCATTACATCATCTTCTTCACACCTGTGCATTAACTCCACTGTCACATTCAATATAAATCAATCCTATATACTCCGTGTCCCCACCTCTCGCTCATTGACTGCTGGAGATGGTCAACAGCCCCTCCACGACCTTCTTTGTTACAGAAAAGCACAGGTGGAATAATATTTATGATTTTTTTTTTTTTTTACTTTTTTCAAATCAGACCCAGTCAAACCGGGACATCGTTTCACATTCCAACCCTCCTTCTTCTTAAAAAAAAAAAAGCGCGTCATGCTAAATTAGCCAAGCTACAGCGTTACTCTTTCAGTTTTAAATAAAACATAACAGCAACAGACATATGGAGGACCAAGTCTTCCATAATTAAAAATAAATACAGAAATAAATAAATGCTCAATAAATAAATATGCATACAATTATGTGCCACCAAAAATATAATAAACAAATAAATGTAGGTAGAAAATAAATTATACAGTGAGACAAAATGTATATATCTCCTTTAATTAGCCACTTTATTTATTAATTACTTATTTTTTTTAAAAGTATTTATTTATGTGCATGTTATAATATTTTTTCTGTTTTATTCTTTCTTTGTATTTTTTTGCCCCATTTCTCTGATGCTATTTATTTCTGCCTGTCCTTTTTACATTTCTGTTTGTCCTTTTTACATTTCTGTCTGTCCTTTTTACATTTCTGTTTGTCGTTTTTACATTTCTGTTTCTCGTTTTTACATTTCTGTCTCTCCTTTTTACATTTCTGTTTGTCCTTTTTACATTTCTGTTTCTCGTTTTTACATTTCTGTTTCTCATTTTTACATTTCTGTTTCTCGTTTTTACATTTCTGCCTGTCCTTTTTACATTTCTGTATGCATTTCTGCCTCATTATGCAAATGAGGAGGGGCTGTGTCTTAAGGGCTCAACTTCTTTCCATTGGTTGGTTAGCATTTTTACTGCATCGGTCAATCTACATGGCTTTTCCCCGCACTAAAGAATTGTTTAGTAATTTCAAACTCAGCAGGCAGACGTTCAGTGTCCGACCTCTTACGGGAAGCTGCTAATAGACTGGAAGAATTAGAACGCTGTACATTTGGGATCTGAAATGTTTTTCGGTGGTTTCAGATTCGGCTTTCCAGATCAATAACTCATCGGCGGATGATTTATTCTACAAAACAGACACCTCTCCGCAACCACCGCAAGGCAGACGCTGAGCTACAACCGTAGTTTCCTCAAAACGAGTCTTAGTCCGTGGGCCAGAATCTGTGGGACGTCTCCTTAAGAAGTTTCGTATGAACTGTCAGACGGCAACTTTCTTCCACCGGGAAAAGTTGCTACACATAGCAGTGATCTCAAAACACCAATGTTCCCACGTTTTCACTTGCACATTAATAAGTTATTGCTGATAAAAAAATCTAAACGGTTGCGCTCCCGTCCGAGAGGTCACGTGATTTGATTTTTGCTGCTCGGCCAATCAGATCGCTGTATTGTCAGCTGAGTGCGTTCAATCTGTAAGGTGTTGTGAACATTTGTTTCCAGACGAAGAAAGCCCAATAATAGCATTTTCTGGCGCCAGTTGGAAAGATCTTGATGGCAAGGAAAAAGAAATAGCCCAGACCATCCATCATCCATTTTCTAACACGCTTATCCCTGCTGGGTTCGGACCGGTGCCTCCATACAGACACACTTACCGAGGGAAGTTGTTGTCAGCTGTTTTATGCACTGAATTTCTGACCTGCTGGTTTACATAAATCCAAAGAAAACCTTTGACTACCGCTACTTTCATTCATGCATCTGTGGTCAGTTTGAGATTTTCTTTTAAAAGTTAAAATGATTGAACACCGATAAACCTCAGACTGGTAGATTTCCGCTTTGCAAAGACCCGCCCTACTCTCCTTCTGATTGGAGAATGTCCTGGCTCTGCCAGATTTAATTGGTTGAGCGCGGTTTCTGTTTAAAATCTTGAATAAAAAGTCTACACGGAACATTTTGCGCTCTTTTTCCAAATGACAAAAGTCCCTCACAGCGACAGAGAACATTAAACCCCTGATAATATTACTTATTCAGATCAGAAGGGGGAGGAATGTATCCCCCCCAGGGATAAAACATGAATGACCAGAGGGGGGGACGTCACAACCAGAGGGGGGGAAAATCCCCCCCCAGCAAATCGCACCCTATATATATATATATATATATATATATATATATATATATATATATATATATATATATAGATAGATAGTAACATGGGGAGATGGAGCCCGGACTGTGACAGAGGACGTGGCCCTATAAAGCCAACTGGTAGACCTTAAATATCAAGTGGCCTAGGGTCTCCCAATTAAAAGTACCCAGGTAGGTCTGGCTTAAGAATTATGAAACAGATATAGTATACACAATATATATTTTATTTCTACAGTCTTTTACAATATTAAAAATAGACTTTATTATACCAATCTAAAACCCAATAAAGCACAGGAACACAGGACAATACTAGAAACAATCTGAGAAATAAACAAACAACTGCAACCCAAATTAGTAACAACCAACGACAAAAAATAATGTTAGATAACCAAAAAAAAAAAAACAAGTCTCAAACTGCATCAATCCAGTCCTGTAAAGCTGTGCCAAATCAGCTAATTAATAAAATTTAAAGGAACCCCGCACTATTGTCTGGTTCAGTGTGTGTGGTGCTACAACTCCAGCTCTAAACAACCCCTTTTCTTAATTAACCCAGAGCATTAACCATGCACCTGGGTGAGAGCATAATATGCAGCAGCAGCAACCTGAAATACCCAAAAAGATTACAATAAAGTGTCTGCTAACAACAAGACATAAGACAATGGAAAAACTGGTACCTTCAGATGCTGCAGTGAGAAGTCACTTCTTCTTCTTCTTGATTTTATTGGCGGTTGGCAAACAACTTTCCGGTGTGCATTACCGCCACCAACTGGTAAGGAGTGTGGGTCAAAATGGCCATACTCCCAAAGATACTTATATTTATGTATCTATATGTCTATATCTATAATATTAAATTTACAAATATTAAATCCTTCTAATTATTCCTGTTATTATTAAATATTTAAATAAGTATTGATAACATTTATTTTTTGACTTTTTCTGCAGAATATCTATTATATCAAATTTAATTTTCTCCTTATTAAGATCTCTAACCAAAATCCTTCTTTCCTCTTCATATTTCTTACAATACATCACTACATGTTCTACTGTTTCATCTTGTTCACAATATTCACATTTGCCCGACATATGCTTCCCTATTTTGAATAGTGTTTTATTTAATCCTGTGTGTCCAAATCTAAGTCTTGAAATAACTGTCTCCTCTCTTCTGATTCCTTCTGCTATCCTCATTTCTCCGACTTTCCGTTGAATCCTATACAGCCATCTTCCTCTCCTTTCTTCTTCCCATTGTTTTTGCCACCTTTCCTTCATTCTTTGTTTAATGATACTTTTAATTTCTGTCTTACTTAAATTAATCATCATATCAATAGTTCTATTTTTTGATGCTTCCTTAGCAATCTTATCTGCGATTTCATTTCCATTAATCCCTATATGTGCTGGTACCCAAATAAATATAACACTAATACCCATCATTTGAATTTGATATAGAATTTGCTGTATTTCAATTAATATATCTAATCTACTATCTGAAAAATGATTTTGTATACTAAGTAAAGCTGAACTCGAATCTGAACATATAATTGATCTTAGTGGTCTTACTTCCTCTATCCATTGTAATGCTAATAATATTGCTAATAATTCTCCTGTATATACTGATAATTCATTATTTATTCTCCTATTTACTTTGATATTGAAATCTGGAACATAAAATGCAATACCTAACCTATCATTCACATTTTTAGATGCATCTGTATATATTTGAATATAACCATAATAACTATTAACATATTCCTGTATGAGTTTATGATTAATATTGCCTTCTTTTTTCTTTTCCAACCATGACAAATCTACTGTTGTTTCAGGTATGAGCCAGGGAGGGCTTACTGATAACGGTACAGTTGGACTACATTTAATTTGATCTAATTCAAGTTCTTCTACTTTTTTTTCCACTATCCATCCAAAACTTCCTGTTTGCAGAGCCGGACAGTATCGGAGTACATTTACTTGAGTACAGTACTTAAGTACAATTTTGAGGGATCTGTACTTTACTCGAGTATAATTTTTGGGGAGTACTCATGACTTTACTCAAGTACATCTGAGAGGTAAATATTGTACTCTTTACTCCGCTACATTTCTATCCATAACTGTGAGTAAAAAAAAAAAAATCTTCTAAAAAAATAAAATAAAAAAATCTCGGAAACCTTTAATTTGTTGTTTCCCTCTCAAACGTGATTGGATTGTGCAGGCGGCAAGGCGCCACTGATTGGGACAGCCTATCAGCAATCCCATTCAGGTTTCCGCCGAAATCAACTCCATGGTCAGATTTATTAGACAAGAGACGAACAATGGATGAAGACGCAGCAGTTCCATCCCGGGAATGTGTCAACCCGTGGCCCCACCTTGCCCGACTATTTCAATTTTCTGAACAATTGAATGATAGTTTTTGCTTCAAGTGTTTGCTGTGTTTACCCAAACAGAACTTCATCACTGCCTACAAAAATTAAGCCGAGCATTTGGTTTGATGTTCTTTAGTATGCGGTGTGTTTAACACAGTCAGGTTCAAATGTGGGTGCAAAAAATCCATTCAAACTCTAGCAGAGGTTTGTCAGAGTGTTGCCATTGTGCTACTGCCTTGTGAGAAATGTTAAATAAAGCAACATGGTAAAAGATTAAATGACTTGGTTTTACTTTCAATTCCTTTTACATTCTCCAAGATATTAACATTAACATTTTTCATAACTCGATGTGTAGGACATTTCTGTACAAAAATGTAAGCACTGTGGCAGTAGTAATGCAATATTTAGAAAATGTACTCTTGATACTCAAGTACTTTTAAAAACAAGTACTTCAGTACTTTTACTTAAGTAGACATCTGACTGCAGTGCTTTTACTTGTACTTGAGTAAAATTTAGCAAGGGGTATCTGTACTTTTACTCAAGTAATGAAGCTGTGTACTCTGTCCGCCTCTGCCTGTTTGTCTCCTCTCCCTTTCCCAACACGGCTGCAATATTGTGTGAAGTCACTAAAATGATCCCAGCAATTTCCTGATACAGCAGGCTAACAGCTCCAGTGGGCTTCTTCTTCTTCTTCTTCTTCTTGATTTTTATTGGCGGTTGGCAAAAAAACGTTTAGGTGAGCATTACCGCCACCAACTGGTATGGAGTGTGGACCGCATGACAAAAAAAAAAAAAAAAAAAAAAAACTGGGGCCGTTTCTCAATTCACGGGAACGCGAGTCCGTACTCGCGTTCTCGTCAAGTCTGTTCTCGGTAAGAACACAGGAAGATCGGACTTGACGAGAACGCGAGCACGCAGCACGTATTGTGCATTGGAACAGAAGTATACTCGTGACGTCATCACACCCACAGCGCTTGAGCATTCCTTTAACGTTCAAAACTATTTATACACTACACCATCATATCTTATTGAAAACGTTTTTTATTTAAATTAGTTTCTAAAAAGTATAAAAAATATCTAAAATAATTACAGAACTGTGGGTATAAAACCAGCAATAGCGTGAATTTCTTTGTGGGGAGTTGTAATTGTTGTAGTTGTAGAGGCGATTGAATCTTCTTTAAAAATCAGCACTTTGTAGAAGCAAAATGAGCGATACGAGCAATATTGCTGTTGCTTCAGTCGTTGGTCAGCTTTACCAGCAGGCTGAAGAGGAGGTGATGCAGTTGAGGAGGCAAATCTGAGCAAGGAGAAGATTGATGCAGCAGAGGAGGCTCAGAAGGCAGGCTTTGCTCACCCATCTATTGCCATCTGGTAGGCATTTTAAGATTGACAGCCTATTTCCTACTTTTATCTTTAAAAAAAAAACATTGATGATGATATTAAAAACGTGATCAGGTTGAAATTGTGACTATTTTTCCTATATTAATAAAAATGAAGACCCAGTTTTAACATTAATAACAGTAGGGTTAAGCTACTTTATTGCACCTCCTGACCTTCACAGCATTGATCATTAAGAAAGGGAAAAAAAAAAACATTTTTATGTCTGTCCACCTTTAAAGTGATTAATCTATAAATTATGTGCAGTTAGTTCAGCCCATTTTTTCAGTGAAATGGTAAAAATACCAGAGAAGGGAAGCCATTTGTTACATTTACTATACATTTTACCTTTTCTTTCTTGAGAACTATAATAATCTGCATGTTAAACAGGTATAGTTTTATGCATAGAAAAGGTGACAAAAAACAATTATGGTAACATTTGTCATTTTTTATTTACAGGAAGAAACAAAATATGTGAGGATAAACACCTCTGTGCCAATCCTCCAAATATTTTTTAATGAAGGGGACCTGAAACCAGCCTTCAGGCTGAACAGGTCCACCATCGTCCTCCTCCTTCAGCTGCTGCCCATCAGAAGGTCCATGGATGGCCACAGGAGATAGAGGTGCTGGTGACCCTCTACTGGCTGGCCTGTGGTGCATCCTATAGGGAAACAGCTTGCCAGTAAGATCTCTTACCTTCTTGTCCTTAAATAGAGCCAACAATGACACACAATTGATTAATAGATTATATTAATTGGATAGAAGATTAAGACATATCAGCATTTTACCTAAATTACAGGTTAATGTTATATTTGGTACAGGTCTAGTGGAGGCACGCAACAGGCACCACGCCAAGGCTGATTAACATCATTGAGCGTGTCTTTGGTGGTCTGAAGACACGGTGGCGTTCCATCTTCTTAAGGGCGCTGGAGGTCCGCCCGACGTTTGCCCCAAAAGTAATCGCCGCCTGCTGCATCCTCCACAATATTAGTATAGCAGCAGGTGACCAGCTGGACATGGAGGACGAGGAGGTGGACCCAGAGGAGAATGACCCAGAGGAGGATGAGGAGGTTGATCCAGAGGAGGATGACCATCCAGCGGCTGAAGACAGGGAGCGGCTCCAGCTGGCTGCATGTTTAAGTGAACATGACTACACCTGACCTAATGTAGATCAGTTGGAGTCATGTTCACATGCTACTTCATTTCATTTTTTCACCACCTGGAAAAATACATAAAATAATGCGTAAATTAATTTCCTTTCCAACTATTTTTAATTGTAAGTTTATAGGCATTGTCTGTTTGTATAAGATCTTAATAGGAGTTATTTCTTTGTTTTAAACCATGTTAGTAACTGTTAATAATTTGTTGAATATATTACACCTTCATTCTGTTCCAAAGATAAAACATTTGTATAAAATAAATGTTTTTTCATATACTATTATTACTAATTTTTTCTTTCCCTCTTTCTCCTCTCAATTATTCGTGTCCTGACTCAGAAGAAACTCACTTAGATAGGAAAAACATTTATAGAATGTATTTATTTATTTATTTTATATGCTGCTTCCGTCCTAGGGAGACATTTACAATTTATTCCAGCAAGTATTGAGTTAATACAGCAACACACGTCAGTCAGATAAACACAAAACAAATAAATCATAACCAGCGGTATTATGCACACTACTTTTTTTAAATTACGCACTAACTCTGTAAACAGGCCACATAGGAAAGCTTAAAAGTATAATATTCTCGCCTCAAACGATCTTAAAACGTACTTTTGAACAACAACAGCAGCAGAAAAGAGATTTTTTTTAACTTACCGCTGTGAGCTCTGTTTGCGCTGTCTCAAATCAAGCTGCGGCCGCGGTGCATTCTGGGCAAGCGGTCAGTCTGAAGAACGCACAAGTCTGCTCTGATGCATGCTCGATAAAGAGGGCGGGCGAGAACAACATCCGGGGAATTCGGCGCGTTCTCGATTTGGCGTTCTCGGCATTGGAACAGTGCTCGGGCTGAGGCTGATGACGTGTCACGAGCACACGAGAACGCTCAAGAACGCATATTGAGAAACGGCCTAAGCTCCAGTGGTCAGCCAAGTGAGATCCAAATCTACTCCTAGCTTGGCAGGCACATCTGGTGCCTATATACACCTACTAATGAGCCCAACAACGCTGCAAACCCGAGGAAGGTGGAGAAATAGGGCACAGATGCATTCAGGGACATTAAATGGCTAGGAATTTACAACCACTCCACTGTTCCCGACCAATAAACCACCCGGTTACAATATATATATATATATATATATATATATATATATATATATATATATATATATATATATAAAATTCGCTGATTTCTAACAAAGCTCTGATGCCTTCACAGAGCAGCTGCAATATATATATATATATATATATATATATATATATATATATATATATATATATATATATATATATATATATATATATATATTGTAGCAGTCTAGCCAGACTTTATTCAGACGATGCACTCATTGATGAGGACTGATGGACTATGGTGGGGTATTCCAACCCATTTATTAACAGACAGAAACAGACACCATAGACACACCGTAAGAGCTGTAGATAAATAAAACAAAATTACTCCAATTAACATATGACCATGTTTCATATTTACATAACAAACCATAAAGGATAAATGCCATTAGCTAGCATTAGCTTATTCAAACTTCTTTTAGATATATAAACTCTAATAAACTTAGTCATTATAAACATAAAACTACACAACAAAGCAAATTATACCTGTTCGCCTTCCAGCTAGATGCCATAAAAAATGTGGATGGGAACCCGTAATGTCCTTTAAGAAGCAGTTAGGTACAGCCGTTAGGTACGGCCATTAGGTACGTACCGTTAGGTACAGCCGTTGGAACATAGCGCTTCTTTCCGTTTTACCGGAACCGAAAATAGAAAAACATGCCTTCAAAATAAAAGCACCGTGAACCTTTTTGCCGTAATTCACTATTAATGTAGAATGTATTACTTAAAAACGGAAGAATCAGGAACATTAGGCATAAAAACAAAAGACAATATATGAATGAAAGTATATCTAACAAAGATCAGTTAGAACAAATAGTCTGGGTCATTTACACTCCCACCAAATCATTGGTGTTTCAAAAAACAACAACAACAAAAAAAACAAAAACAAAAGGCAGATAACCACAGAAAGTGAAACACAAATGATTTCTAAAAAATGACCAATGACTAAAAATATGTCAATATTCACTATCTAGTAACAGAACCAGTTTCTGAACTGGGCGTTCAAGTACTGACTGTTTGGTGAGACGCTCACCTTTTTTGCCTAGCTTCCTGTCACCCAAACATATCTTTACTCTCCTAACCAAACCATCTCTATCCACTGTAGTTTCAACAACCCTACACAACTTCCAGTCATTTCTAGGTAAGTCATCGTCCTTCATCAGGACTATATCCCCCACTTGCAGGTTCCTCCTTGGGGCATGCCAGCATTGTCTAACAGCAATGTTTGACAGATACTCCTTCCTCCAACGGCTCCAAAACTGCTCTGCTAAATATTGCACATGGCGCCATCTTCTTTTGGCATACAGGTCTTCTCTGACAAACTTGCCCGGGGGAGGAGAAGCTGGAGTAGACTTCATGGTGAGTAGGTGGTTAGGGGTGAGTGGCTCAAGGCTGGGATCATTGAGGTTTTCAACAGTGAGAGGGCGGCTGTTAACTATTGCCATTGCCTCGTAGAAGAATGCTCGAAGGGAAGAGTCATTAAGATTTCCTGGAGAGAGCGAGAGGGTGGAGTTGAGAACGCTCCTGATCGTTCTAATTTGTCACTCCCACACTCCGCCAACATGGCTTGAACCTGGAGCATTCATAACAATATCACATTGATTCTCGGAGAGAAAGGTTGCCAATTTGTCATTGTCGACTTCCTTGAGAGCTTCCTTCAGTTCATTTTTAGCGCCCAGAAAGTTGCTTCCTTGGTCAGATTTAATCTGACGCACTGCGCCACGTATGGCAATGAAGCAGCGCAGCCCATTTATGAAGGAGTCAGTTGAAAGATCCTCCAACATTTCAATATGGATGGCCCTAGAGGAAAAGCAGGTAAGGAGAAGCCCATATCTTTTACGGATGTTTCGGCCCTGCTTGTGTAGAAGGGGCCAAAGCAGTCCATCCCACAGTATAAAAAGGGGGGGAATGGATCTACACGCTCCGGAGGGAGATCAGCCATTTTTTGTTCTTCTGTGCATCTCCGAAGCTTTCGACACTTCACACACACATGGATATGAGATGCCACGGCCCGACCAATCCCTGATATCCAATAGCCTTTTTCCCTGATGGCATTAATGGTCATTCCTTTGCCTTGATGTTTAATCTTTTCGTGACAGTGTGCGATGATCATTCTGGTGATGTGATGTTCCTTTGGAATGATGTTTCACTTCGTAAGGGAGATTTGAGTCACGGAGTCGTCCTCCCACCCTGATCACACCATCCTTGTCCACAAAGGGGTTGAGGCGGTACACACTGTTGTTGAGTGGCAGTTGAGAACCCTTCATTAGTAGCCTCATTTCTTCTGAATATATTTGTCTCTGTAGGTTTTTGATAATGACGCACTCCGCATCTTCTCTTTCCTTCTCTGTTGAGAGACCATTTGATTTGTCTCTGTTAATCCTGCGAAGTATGCGTGCCACTGCACGCACAGCCCGGGACCAGGACGAGAGTCTTGACAAGCGATCTGTGATGGAGGCTTGTTCTATAGTTTCTGTGCTTAGGGTCTGAGCTCCCTTTACTTCTGGATCTCCCACAGGTAGTTCCGAGATCACCACTTGTGGAAAGTAGATTTCTCTTTCCCATAGGAAGGTGGGGCCAGTGAACCAGGTCGACGATATCAGTTCATCGATGAATAGCCCTCTAGAGGCATGATCTGCCGGGTTTTGGTCAGAGGGAACATATCGCCATTGATCTCGAGTCGTACTGTGATGTATTTTCTGGACACGGTTGGCCACAAACATGTGGAAACGGCGAGCCTCATTGTTGATGTACCCTAGTACGACCTTGGAATCTGTCCAGAAATACTCTTCTATGTCAGCATCTCCAAGCTCCTCTTTCAGCACAATACTGGTTTTCACTGAGATTACAGCAGCTGTCAGCTCTAATCTCGGAATTGTGATGACCTTTGTTGGAGCAACACGAGATTTTGCCATGACTAAGGCACAGTGGATGTTTCCTTCTTCATTCATGAGTCTTAAATATGAACACTGTCCATAGCCAGACATGCTTGCATCCGAGAAGTGGTGTAACTCTCTTTTTGTAGCTTTTCCGAATTCCACCGGTGCATAACTTCGGGGTATGTTTAATTTTTCTATGTTGATTAGGTCGTTTTTCCATCTCTCCCACCGTGGACGAAGTTTATCAGTCAAAGGATCATCCCAGCTCGTTCCACGTCTACACATTTCCTGCAGCACCGCCTTTCCAATGAGCAAAAATGGGGCTACAAACCCTAAAGGGTCGTACAAGGAGGCAACCACGGATAGTATGCCTCGGCGTGTTGCGGGCTGGTCTTTCAGATTAATACTGAACTTCAAGCAGTCTGAGTTGACATGCCATTGGATACCCAACGCTCTCTCTGAAGGGAGGTCATCATAGGTAAGGTTGAGATCTTTAACATCAGACGAACGTTCAGAGGATGGTATGCTTTCCAAAACAGCTCTATCGTTAGACACAAACTTGTGGAGCCTAAGGCCTCCGAGAGCACAGAGTCTTCTGGCCTCTTGAGCGAGCTGAATGGCCTTTTCCGTACTATCCACACTTACTATCCCATCATCAACATAAAAGTCTCTCATAATGAACTTTGAACCTAGTGGGTATAGGTCTTTGTTTGCTGTGGCCAGATATTTTAAGCCATAATTTGCGCACCCAGGCAAGGACGCTGCGCCAAAGATATGTACTCTCATTCGGTACTCCTGGGGCTGCACACTAAGATCTCCTTTCTTCCACCAAAGGAAGCGCAGGTAATCTTGGTCTGACTCTCCAACGTGAAACTGATGAAACATCTTTTCGATGTCGCACATAAATGCGGTTGAGTGGAGACGGAAGCGAAGGAGGACCCCGTTGAGATTGTTCATCAAGTCGGGTCCAGTAAGCAGATGATCGTTTAGACTGGTACCCTTGTACTTAGCTGAACAATCAAAAACCACACATAGCTTGTCTGGCTTTTTAGCATGGTATACGCCATGATGAGGTATGTACCATTTTTCGCCCTCCTTTCCTTCTTCATGGACTTCCACTGCATACCCCTTTTCTATGACTTCTTCCATGAACTTGATGTACTCCTTCCTGTAAATTTCATCTCTTAACAACTTTCTCTTAAGATGGCTGAGGCGTACAATGGCTAGCTGTTTGTTGTCAGGTAAGATGGGCCTCTCTTTAAAGGGTAACGGCATCTCATAGTGACCTTGACTGTTTTTCTTGATGCCGTTCTTGAGCTTATCCAAGAACAGAATGTCTTCCTGGGATGCTGTCCTGCCATCTTCTTTGGCGTCTTTGAAGTCAGACTCCAGAACACGAATAACATCTCCAGGGGTAACCGGAGGGAGCTCCTTGACAGCAATTCGAAAACATTGTCTAACTGCACTTGAAGTATCAAGACATGGCGAGGAGCACCCCATTATGCTCCACCCTAGGTCGGTACGAACTGCAAAGGGCTCTTCGTTTCCTCCTGCTATTACTTCTCTCAGTGTCATTGCCCTTGCACAGTTGTATCCTATTAGAAGTCCAACTTCGCAATCCTGCAGTGGTGGAATCTCATTTACAACCTTTGAAAGATGATTCCAATTTCTGGCTGTTTCACATGTAGGGATATGGCCACGGTTTACCGGTATGCAATCCTTGGTGTAAGTGGGAGGAAGGTCAAGGAAGGGAGGAAGAGGGCTTTCTACTCAGGGGACAGAGAGGAGCAGCGTAGAGTCCAGCGGGAGCTCCAGTGGAAGATCAGGGCAGCAAAGAAGGATTATGGGAAGAAGATGGAGGAGCAGCTGGCACAGAACAACGTCAGGGATGTGTGGAGAGGTCTGAAGAACATCTCCGGCTTCGGGCAGAGGACCAGCAGGGCTGCAGATGGAGACACCAAGACTGCAGATGAGTTGAACTCATTCTTCACTCGGTTCGACTCCCCCCACACTGGCCCCCTCCTTGCCCTCAACTCTCCACATGTCTCCAACCACCAGCGCTCCAGAGACCTACCATCCCCCCCACCGCCACTCCGATCAACGACTGACCCATCCACACCTTCAGCCCTACCTTCCTCCCCCCTCACAGTCACACCAATGCAGGTGAGAGGACAGCTGACGAGGCTGAAACAAAGGAAAGCCTCAGGACCGGACGGAATCCCCCCCAGGCTGCTGAGGACCTGTGCAGATGAGCTCTGTGAGGTCCTCAGCTACATCTACAACCTGAGCCTCTCTCAGGGTGCCCACCCTGTGGAAGACCTCCTGTGTGGTACCGGTTCCCAAAACGCCGCACGCCAGGGAACCGGCCGACTTCAGACCAGTCTCCCTGACCTCCCACCTGATGAAGACCATGGAGCGCCTCATCCTAGCTCACCTGCGCACTGTGGTGAGCCCCACCCTGGACCCGCTGCAGTTCGCCTACCAGCCCAACATCGGAGTAGAGGATGCCATCATCTACCTGCTGCAGCGGGTGCTAACCCACCTGGAGACCACCGGGAGCGCTGTGAGAGTCATGTTCTTTGACTTCTCCAGCGCTTTCAACACCATCAGACCGGTGCTACTGAGGGGGAAGCTGGAGGACGCTGGGGTGGACAAACATCTGGCTGACTGGACCATGGACTACCTCACTGACCGCCCTCGTGCGGCTGCACGGCTGTCAGTCAGAGGTGGCACTCTGCAGCACCGGGGCCCCCCAGGGCACCGTTCTGTCTCCGTTTCTCTTCACCCTCTACACCTCGGACTTCACCTACAACACGGACAGCTGCCACCTTCAGAAGTTCTCTGACGACTCGGCCATTGTGGGCTGTGTGTCTGAGGGGAACGAGCTGGAGTACCGGTCGGTCATCATGGACTTTGTGGACTGGTGTGAGAAGAACCATCTGTGCTTAAACACCAGTAAGACCAAGGAGATGGTGATTGACTTCAGGAGAAGACCCCCACCTTACTCACCTGTGAACATCCAGGGGCAGGACATAGAAACTGTGGAGAGTTTCAAATACCTGGGTGTTCACGTCAACAATAAGCTGGACTGGACACATAACACCGACGCTCTGTATAAGAAGGGCCAGAGCCGGCTACACCTCCTGAGGAGGCTGAGGTCCTTGGGAGTGAGCCGTCCGTCCGTTGTCTTCCGCTTATCCGGGGTCGGGTCGCGGGGGTAGCAGCTTCAGTAGGGAGGCCCAGACGTCCCTCTCCCCAGCCACTTGGGCCAGCTCCTCAGGAGGAACCCCAAGGCGTTCCCAGGCCAGCCGGGAGACATAGTCCCTCCAGCGTGTCCTGGGTCTTCCCCTGGGCCTCCTCCCGGTGGGACGTGCCCGGAACACCTCTCCAGGGAGGCGTCCAGGAGGCATCCTGACCAGATGCCCGAGCCACCTCAACTGGCTCCTCTCGACGTGGAGGAGCAGCGGCTCTACTCTGAGTTCTCCCCGGATGACTGAGCTCCTCACCCTATCTCTAAGGGAGAGCCCAGACACACTACGGAGAAAACTCATTTCAGCCGCTTGTATCCGGGATCTCGTTCTTTCGGTCACGACCCAAAGCTCGTGACCATAGATGAGGGTAGGAACGTAGATCGACCGGTAAATCGAGAGCTTCGCCTTTTGGCTCAGCTCTCTCTTCACCACAACGGATCGGTACAGCGCCCGCTTCACAGCAGACGCTGCACCAATCCGCCTGTCGATCTCCCGCTCCATCTTCCCCCCATTCGTGAACAAGACCCCAAGATACTTGAACTCCTCCACTAGGGGCAGGACATCCTCCCCAACCCGGAGAAGGCACTCTACCCTTTTCCGGTTCAAGACCATGGTCTCGGATTTGGAGGCACTGATTTTCATCCCGGCCGCTTCGCACTCGGGTGCGAACCGCTCCAGTGAGAGATGTAGATCACGCCCTGATGAAGCAAATAGGACCACGTCATCTGCGAATAGCAGAGACGCAATCCTAAGGCCACCAAAGCGGATCCCCTCAACACCTTGGCTGCGCCTAGAAATTCTGTCCATAAAAGTTATGAACAGAATCGGTGACAAAGGGCAGCCTTGGCGGAGTCCAACTCTCACCGGAAACGAGTCCGACTTACTGCCGGCAATGCGGACCAGACTCTGACACCGGTCGTACAGAGACCTGACAGCCCTTATTAAAGGGTCCGGTACTCCATACTCCCGGAGTACCCCCCACAGGATCCCCCGGGGGACACGGTCGAATGCCTTCTCCAGATCCACAAAACACATGTAGACTGGTTGGGCAAACTCCCATGCCCCCTCAAGAATCCTGCTGAGGGTATAGAGCTGGTCCAGTGTTCCACGGCCAGGACGAAAACCACACTGCTCTTCCTGAATCCGAGATTCGACTATCCGACGGACCCTCCTTTCCAGAACCCCTGAATAGACCTTACCAGGGAGGCTTAAGAGTGTGATTCCTCTGTAGTTGGAACACACCCTCCGGTCCCCCTTTTTAAATTCCAGGCTCTGCTTCCATTGAGGAAGCAGAGCCTGAGGACTCTGGGTCGGGTTCTCCCATCTCTGGTGCTGAGGTTGCCGAGGTTGTTAAAAAGCTCCTCGGTGGCAAGGCTCCGGGGGTGGATGAGATTCGCCCTGAGTACCTTAAGGCTCTGGATGTTGTGGGGCTGTGTTGGTTAACGCGGCTCTGCAACATTGCGTGGACATCGGGGGCAGTTCCACTGGATTGGCAGACTGGGGTGGTGGAGTGAGCCGGCCTCTGCTAAAAACTTTTTATGACTCTGTGGTGGCCTCAGCCCTCCTCTACGCTGTTGTCTGCTGGGCTCCTGGCAGCGCAGAGCGGGACAGAAAGAGACTGAACAAGCTGGTGAGGAAGGCCACATCTATCCTGGGCTGCCCTCTGGACTCTATGGAGGAAGTGGCTGAGAGAAGGGTGTTGTCCAAGCTCACATCCATCATGGACAACACCTTCCACCCCCTGCACCAGACTGTAGAGGAGCTGAGCAGCTCCTTCAGTGCAAGACTTAGACATCCTGTCTGTAAAAAGGAGCGCTACCGCAGGTCATTTATTCCTGCTGCTATCAGATTTTACAATGCTGCACTGTAACTGCAACTGTGACCATAACTGTAATAATTAATGTGCAATAACCAAGGTGCAATAATCTATTTAATACACTGTCCTACAACCCGTGCAATAATCCTGATGTAGTGACTTCTGCTGCTATCACCACCTGAACATAAGTCAGCCCACATGTATGTATGTATGTATGTATGTACAAATGTATACAATGTATATGCACATACATACACGTAGGTGCGTATGTAAGTAGGCGCATAGATATATGTATATATTTAAGTATATAGATATGTTTATATATATATATATATATATATATATATATATATATATATATATATATATATATATATATATTAGGGCTGGGCAAGTTAACGCGTTAATTTCGCGTTAATTCATTAGACTATTAACGGCGATATTTATTTTATCGCGCATTAACGCATGTTGCTCACATGCTTTCAGTCAGTGTCAGTCAGCAGGCGCGCTGACTGCAGCGCGCTGTCACGGCAGCACTCTCCCGCTCCCCTTCCCCTCTCGTACATGGCTCAGCGGCGCCAGCCAATCAGCACGCAGGCTCAGCCTGGCCCGCCCGCTCAGCTCTCACACAAACTTAAAGAAACAGCTGAGAGAGACCGCAGCAGCGAAAAAACATGAACAGAGGAAGTAGCACCGTTTGGCTTTATTTTAATACCGTAAATGAAATCAAGCTGTATGTTTTGTAAAAAGCCGGTTCATTTCAATGGAAACACAACAAATTTATCTAAGCACGTGAAAAAACATGAAAACGTCGAGCCCCAGAAACGGAGAAAGGAGACGAAACTTCTCTCACTGCCCCGACAGACCCACAGACGTCTCTGACTGAGGCGTTTCAGTCCTCCAGGGAACATCCAGGTAGATCAGTGGATGGATGGATGGATGGATGTTTCTGGAGCCCACACATAACATGTAATTAAGACCTTGAAAGAACCCAGTACATATATTAAAAAGTGTTATTTAAGATAAGATAACATTAGCTAATCCTTTTTTTATCCCACGACGGGGAAATTTATAGGATTAAAGCAACAGGCAGGTGCACACAACACAGACAAAATTACATAAGGATTGAAATATATAAGAGGTGGATTAGCGAAAAAACACTGAACATAACATTATTATTATTATTATTATTTAATTGTAATAATAAAATAAAAACCACAAAACCCAAAAGGTCAACAGTTTCATGATACATCAAGCTTAGGGACTGGCTAATATACAGCAGGTCAAAAAAGGCCATATTTTGGCTGCAGTGCTTGCTGTTCTCTTATGAAGAAAAGATCAACTAGTGCACTAAATTCAATAGATGGGTTGAAAATATCCAGTATAAAATAAGTGCTACAAATGTTACAACACTTTTGTTCATATGGCAGCAGAACATTAAAATAAAAGTGCTCTTTACACTACTTTTGAATTCATTCTTGGAGTTTGTAAATACAATGCGATTAATCGCGATTAATCGCGATTAATCGCGATTAATCAGGGCGATTAATCGCGATTAAATATTTTAATCGTTGCCCAGCCATAATATGTATATATATATATATATATATATATATAGACCACTAAGAATCTAAATGAGACATCATATGCCCATTCCTATTTCCTTTTTTGTATTTTTTGGTATTCTTTCTGATCCATTGTATATATGAAGATTCACTGTATATAACTGAATGCACCTTCCCTACTCTGCACCTTCTTGTATGAGCCGATGTGACGAGTGAATTTCTCCATTGTGAGATCAATAAAGACTATCTTATCTTATCTTATCTTATCTTATCTCTTATCTTAATGTAGAGAGAGGAGGAGTAGCCTCACACACGAAGTCCTGAGACCCTTTGGCTTTTCACCACCACATCACGCCCAATCATGGTTGTTAACTTTAGTTTGACTGGACAGGACTCTGCCTTTAGAGCATTGCTTACTTCCTGGTCGACAAATGTTGTGTCACTTTGTGTGTCCAGCAATGCATAAACCAGTTTTTCTGTTTGTGAATCATTCCTTGACACCCATACAGGCACAATCATAGACGTGTTGGTAGTCTGTCCTGTAGTCACTGACATGGAAGTTGCAGCAGCTTCTGTATGACTGCTATTACTTGGGGTGGCCTTTTCCTGAGGTGATGCCCTTTCTTTCCTTACATAATTGTTGTCATGCAGGCAAGTGGGATGTCTGCCTTTACATGTATTACAAGTATGTCAATATCGGCAGTCCTTTGCACTATGACCAGGTTTAGTGCAGCCATAGCAGAGGTTATGTTCTTTAAAGAATTCTCGCCACTCTTCCAGTGTTTTTTCAGTGAACTTGGGACATCCATGGAGCCTATGCTGATTTTCGTGACAGAATGAACAAGAGGCCTTTCCTTTCCTTTAGCTGGCCTCTGTTTGTCCTCATTGGTCCCAGTCTGAGTACTCAGAACACTTGCCTTGTTGCGCTTAGGCTCCCTGCTGTCTCGTTTTTCAGTGGTGGACTCAGAGCTGTGAAGTGCATAGGCTGAAGTAATCGGATTACAAGCAATCTCTGCCTCCGTTGCCATAAAGGTGGCAAAGTCTTTGAAGCTGGGAAACTCTTTTTTCTCCTTCAAGGCTTCTGTAGTTTTCCTATTCCAGCGAGATGCTAGCCACTCTGGTAGTTTGTGGACTAGCTTCTTATTTTCCTCACAGTCGTTCAGTATTTCAAGGCTCTTTACGTGTGTCATTGCATCTTGACAGGCATTCAAGAAGTCTGCAAAATCTCTTAATCCTTCTGCATCCCTTGGTTGGAGCTTTGGCCAGTTAGTGAGCTTGTCTCGGAAGGCTCTCTGTATAATGAAGGCTTGGCCATATCTGTCATCTAGCTTGGTCCATGCATCTTTGTAAGCCTCATTATCTTTTCTATAGAAAGTTCCTTTAAGGGTTCTTCGAGCTGGACCACCAACATATTTCCTTAAGTAATAAAGTTTGTCAGCTGTGGAGATTGCCTTTGCGTCAATAAGTGACATAAAGGAGGTTTTCCACTCAATAAAATGGATAGGGTCACCATTAAAAACAGATGGTTCTGGAACTGGAAGTCTATTTAGAGCCATACTATCTTGAAAGACTTGGGCGAGGGATAACACACTTATGTCAGCTGACGATGCTATAACCTTGTTTGTTTGACTGCTGGTCACAGCTGGGCTATGATTTATCTCTGAACTACTAGAGGAACAAACACTGCCTTCTTGTGATGCTCTCTGGTCGTAAACCTGCAGTCTGGCACGGGCAGCCTTTAAATCCTTTTCTGCTTGAAGGCGTTCGGGTCTGCATTTTTCTACTTCTATTTGCCTTTGTTGCTGCTCTATTTTTTCCTTTTGCTTCTCTTCTTCCAGCAACCCTTGAAACTCTGCTTCCTTTGCGGCGATCTCTGCTGCAGCATCCGCTCGCTTAACTGTAAAGGATGTACTTTTTCTAAAAGTTCTCTCTCTGCACACTCTGATGTATTCCTAAGAGATGCTTTAAGCTTTTCAATTTTAATATGGAGGCTATCAACCTAACTCTCTAGCTCTGATTGTGGGGAGGGATTCTCCATTTCCTTCATATTTCGTTCCATTCTAATAAACCCTATTTAACAGATTGTCCGTATTTACCGTAGTTTATAGACTGTAATAATGAAGTAGAAGAAATTCCTTACTTTAGCACCAAATCAAAGAAAGGGCAGATAGCCTTCATACAGTGTAAAGAATAATAGAACTCAGAGGTAAGCTTCAAATGCAATTTCCACATCAAACATCATTTTTTTTTTTTTAAGTGTCCTTATAACGTAAATGTCCTTTGTAATTGACACCCTTTTTCCTTCTTTAGCTGTTGGAGATGAGTTGACGTTCTTCTTGAAGATGGATCGTTACTTCTTAGTTGGAATGAAATGTTCCATACCTTGTCTGACCTTCACACCAAACCAATAAACTGCCTGCGTGATGACCATGAAGTCTCTATGTCCATCGGACCCGTAAAATGGCGGCAAGTTGCTCTAAAAAGTATCCGTTGTCATCGGCAGCTGAGTAGCAACGTAGCTCCGCGTGGTCTTCATGGCTCCATCGTGCAGCGTGGCAGCAGGGATGATGCAGGAGTCAGCTCTTACTGTAGCAGTCTAGCCAGACTTTATTCAGACGATGCACTCATTGATGAGGACTGATGGACTATGGTGGGGTATTCCAACCCATTTATTAACAGACAGAAACAGACACCATAGACACACCGTAAGAGCTGTAGATAAATAAAACAAAATTACTCCAATTAACATATGACCATGTTTCATATTTACATAACAAACCATAAGAGATAAATGCCATTAGCTAGCATTAGCTTATTCAAACTTCTTTTAGATATATAAACTCTAATAAACTTAGTCATTATAAACATAAAACTACACAACAAAGCAAATTATACCTGTTCGCCTTCCAGCTAGATGCCATAAAAAATGTGGAAGGGAACCCGTAATGTCCTTTAAGAAGCAGTTAGGTACAGCCGTTAGGTACAGCCGTTAGGTACGGCCGTTAGGTACGGCCGTTAGGTACATAAACATAATATAAGAGTAGACGCGTCATTGGGCGGGTTCTGCCTATGCTGCGATGCATCAGAGCGTCCGCCATCTTAAATGTGGCAAATCTGCAGTTACTCAGTCACTTAAACAGTATCAGAGGGACTTTAATCTCTGAATATACTTTGTATTCGTAGTATTTTTTTGTAATATTAGAAGTTTATTTTCGTATCCCTTTAGCTTCATTCTCCTGAATTTATTCTCCTAAAGAATAAAAATATTTAAAATAATCTAACCTGGTCCTATTACTCCAGGAGTGAAATAATTCTGCAAACTGTGATTATTCTGGAAATGTTCCCCCTTATCAATCAATCAATCAATCAATCAATCAATCAATTTTATTAGTCAACTGCAATTTGCATTACAATCGAAATTTCAGTTCCAGTACAACCGTCCATCACATACACTTAACAAACATTTTGGGGGAACGATTGACTGAGGCCTTGCGTTGCCAGGAACACACCCAGTCGGCCGCTGCTACATGAGCGCAAGCCGTGAGGTGCGTTCCCCAAACTGCCCCAGACCCCACTTTACACGGGGTCCCTAGGCGCTGCCTTGAGATCTGTTGAAAAAAGATTTACACTGGGCGAGTGGAGGGAGAGAAAAAAAGACAGATGCTGCACACTTTGTGTTTCCACACAAAATGTGAAGCATCCGACAAAAAAAAGATAGCTTAAACATCATATTAATTCTCATAATATGATGTTTTTATCATAACATTATCACTTTTGTGTTTGTTTGTTTATTTTTACTTTATTGACCTAGGACTTTTTTTCCTCATATTATTAATTTTACCTCTTTAATACTCACCCAAAAAGTCTGTTCCTAAAGGTTCACATGTGACACGGTTTTATGAAATAATGAAGACCACAATGTTTAGATTTAACCAATTGATCCTTATATTCATAACACATACACACACAAATTATATATATATATATATATATATATATATATATATATATATATATATATATATATATATATATATATATATATATATATATTACTATGCGTTGGAACGTAGCGCTTCTTTCCGTTTTACCGGAACCGGAAATAGAAAAACATGCCTTCAAAATAAAAGCCCCGTGAACCTTTTTGCCGTAATTCACTATTAATGTAGAATTTACTACTTAAAAACGGAAGAATCAGGAACATTAGGCATAAAAACAAAAGACAATATATGAATGAAAGTATATCTAACAAATATCAGTTAGAACAAATAGTCTGGGTCATTTACATATATATATATATATATATATATATATATATATATATATATATATATATATATATATATATATATATATATTGTCAAAATACATCTAAAATTGGTGATGTGGTGAGCCCGACCAGATTCCCTATTACTTAACAATTAAGAAATCATTTGGACATTAAATGTATTAAGAAAGCAACATAGAGAGCTCTGTAATTGTATGTTTTAACTGATTGTCTTCTCTTTATTGAATCATATATTGATTGATTGTTTTTTCCTTTTCTAAAAAGATCAAGTACTTATGCGTTAAATGAGTGAATTATTATTTTAGTGCAGTCCAAGTGTCAGACAGGCTAAGGAGAAAATAGTTTGTGGAAAGAGGAAGTAGTGCTTGGAAGACTTGGGTAAAGTTAGAAAGATATTCACAGATTCGGCTTTTCCGGATCAATAACTCATCTGCGGATTATTTATTCTACAAAACAGACACCTCTCTGTAACCACAGCAAGGCAGACAGTCAGCTACAACCGTAGTTTCCTCAAAACGAGTCTCCCACCGCGCAGGGAGAATTACATTGGACCCAATGCAGAGCTCGCGGCTCCGCAGATACTCAGGGACCGTGTGCAAGTTGCTACCCCAGAAACATAATCAAAGAGAAATATTCAACAGCGTCACCAAGGAGAGGTGGATTATTATCAAATTCATTTTATATGTATCTTATCTCATATATATCATACCACATTTATTGAATTTGAAAATAATACATTTTTTGAGGAATTTCCCAAAGCCTGAATGACAAATGGCACCTATTTTGTTATTAGACTAAGTATAAAATGAGCAATGACTACACCTTATATCATTGTAGTGCCACCAAACTCATCATACACATAGATAACCTCATCTAGTTTATACTACAACTCTTACTTTGGGAAAATGTGCTAAATTAAATTTTCTAAGATTTTTTTATTGTTATTACAAGCATATAATAGCCAATAGGTACAGTATAGATCATTGTAGCGCCACCAAACTTGTAGAATACATAGATAACCTCATCTAGTTCATACTACAACTCTTACTTTGGGAGAATGTGCTTAACTTTATTTTTTAAGATTTTTTTATTGTTATTATAAGTATGTAATAGCCAATAAGTACAGTATAGATCATCGTAGTGTCACCAAACTTGTAATATACATAGATAATCTCATGTAGTTCATACTACAACTCTTACTTTAAGAAAATGTGCTTAACTTTATTTTTTGACATTTTTCCTTTGTTATTACAAGTATATAATAGCCAATAAGTACAGTATAGATCATTGTAGTGCCACCAAACTTGTAGAATACATAGTTCACTTCATCTAGTTCATACTACAACTCTTACTTTGGAAAAAAGGTGCTTAACTTTATTTTTTAAGATTTTTTATTGTTATTACAAGTATATAATAGCCAATAGGTACAGTATAGATCATTGTAGTGCCACCAAACTTGTAGAATACATAGATAACCTCATCTAGTTCATACTACAACTCTTACTTTGGGAAAATGTGCTAAACTCTATTTTTTGACAATTTTTATTGTTATTACAAGTATATAATAGCCAATAAGTACAGTATAGATTATTGTAGTGCTACCAAACTCATCATACACATAGATAACCTCATCTAGTTTATACTACAACTCTTACTTTAAGAAAATGTGCTTAACTTTATTTTTTGACATTTTTCCTTTGTTATTACAACTATATAATAGCCAATAAGTACAGTATAGATCATTGTAGTGCCACCAAACTTGTAGTATACATAGATAACCTCATCTAGTTCATACTACAACTCTTACTTTGGGAAAATGTGCTTAACTTTATTTTTTAAGATTTTTTTATTGTTATTACAAGTATATAATAGCCAATAGGTACAGTATAGATCATCGTAGTGCCACCAAACTTGTAGAATACATAGATAACCTCATCTAGTTCATACTACAACTCTTACTTTGGGAAAATGTGCTAAACTCTATTTTTTGACAATTTTTATTGTTATTACAAGCATATAATAGCCAATAGGTACTGTATAGATCATTGTAGTGCCACCAAACTTGTAGAATACATAGTTCACTTCATCTAGTTCATACTACAACTCTTACTTTGGGAGAATGTGCTTAACTTTATTTTTTAAGATTTTTTTATTGTTATTACAAGTGTATAATAGCCAATAGGTACAGTATAGATCATTGTAGTGCCACCAAACTTGTAGTATACATAGATAACCTCATCTAGTTCATACTACAACTCTTACTTTGGGAATAGTGCTTAACTTTATTTTTTAAGATTTTTTTATTGTTATTACAAGTATATAATAGCCAATAAGTACAGTATAGATCATCGTAGTGTCACCAAACTTGTAGTATACATAGATAACCTCATCTAGTTCATACTACAACTCTTACTTTGGTAAAATACGCTAAACTTTATTTTTGGACATTTGTTTATTGTTATTACAAGTATATAATAGCCAATAAGTACAGTATTGATTATTGTAGTGCCACCAAACTCATCATACACATAGATAACCTCACCTAGTTTATACTACAACTCTTACTTTAAGAAAATGTGCTTAACTTTATTTTTTGACATTTTTTCATTGTTATTATTTTAATTTAATTTAATTCACTTTTTTTAGTGCCAATTCATGAAAAGACATTTCTTACCAAACATGTCTTACACCATCATGAAACAAGGCACTTACCAAAGTCAAATTCAATCAGATTGAGTCACATTATACAGATTGGTCGAAAAATGTCCTATATAAAAAGGAAATAAAATCCATTTCTATTAACAGAAAGTATGCATGCAGTATTGCACTTTCTACAAGACAGTATAGGAACTTTCACTCATTCACAACTACAGGCAATAAGGCTTAAAGTACCTGAAACTAACACTTAAGAATCATTTTTAATACACTAAGAATAGCTGGCCATGTATTCTTTATGTTCGAAGCCTTTTTAAAGCTCTTTTAAGATTTACTTCAATGCAATAATTTAAAAGTTTTGCTTTTTGCTCCAGTCAACTGTCAAAATGGAAACAAAATGTTAGTCATTAAAAACCAAACATACTAAAAAAAAATAGCATCTTAAAGCCTGGGATGTTATTGCAAAGTAGCTTTAGTGGAAAAGCATGCAGATTATTATTCACACTAAAGTGAACATGTCTTGTTTCCGGCATGATATTGAGGGAGACTTCCGTGGGAATTGCCTGCTGTGAGGACAACAGAGCTGCAAGGTCCACATCACTACAACACGCTCAGTGACAGTCAGCAATAGTTACTCTGAGATTCTCTTGTTGGTGCACAACACACAGTACCAAGGGGTGTCTTTGATTGGAATCTGTGCTGGGATCATTTCAGTGCATTCAGTGTGGAACCATCATCCACAAGTTTCACACTGTATCTACAGCATCGGGATAAACATGTGTGTCACTGTAAAACTTTGGACATAAAGAAATTTACAGCAGTCTTACCTTTTTTTTAACCTAACCTACCCATTGTCCACAAAGCTTGTAACATAAGGAAAGTAAAATGCAAAGCTGAGGCCCTACAAGAATGCTGTACGATATCAAAGACTAAAAAGTACTTAAATATTTTACTAAATATATATTACTAAAAATATTATCCAAATACAAGTGAAACGAAAACGAGCTTGTTGAAGTCTAAATCTAAAATGTCTAACATGGCCAACAGTTACGTATGTAGCTAAAGAAAGGTTAAATTAATGTAGCATTGAATCAGGTCAAAAGCTTCAGCTCATCATCGAAACTGAATTTAACCTGGCATATAAACATTTATCATTCATTACAACTATCAAAATGACAAGGAAAAGAAAAATGGTTTGACTTACCGTGGAAATTCTGTTGATATTTCAACTTCCTCATAATCTCTTTTTCCGCTAAACTGTAAAAGATTATTGCTCTACTGACCTTAATTGATGGCTGATCATGATTGGCTGGGACTTCATTACACTAAGCATCTAATTGGTCTGATTGTGTCTGGTGGTGTGGTTGCACGGCAGTGGCCATGAGGCAGCCATGAGGTAAAAACTCAATACCAGCACATTTAATCAAATAAATTAAATAACTAACCAAACCTCAAACATCTTTGAAATAAAGTAAAAATCAATGACAACACATGAAAATGTCATGTTTTTAGACTCTATGTTGACTTTTAGTTAATGTTATACCTGTAAAGAAAAAAAATGTGTTAATGTTATACCTGTAAAGAAAAAAAATTGTGAAAATGGTTTCCAGGGCAAGAGTGTTGGCTTCGAGATTCCTGCAGTTCAAACTGAGTACTGCTAATAAAAACGATGGAGAAAGATTTGTATTATTTTTTATGTGAAATTATTCCTCAGAATTGAGAGTCAAAATTCACAAGCCAAGTGTTGCTGTGTAAATACATCTGATAAGGTGTAGATGTGATTTTTGTCACCCTACAACTTATAAAAGTTACTTTGTGGATGATGGTAATACTTTATCTGCGACAGACTGGCGACCTATCCAGGGTGAAACCCGCCTCTCGCCCAGTGAACGCTGGAGATAGGCACCAGCACACCCCCACGACTCCATGAGGGATAAAGCGGGTCAGAAAATGGATGGACGGATGGATGGATAATAGTTTCTGCCCTTAATGTTACATGGAGAATATTAGAAATATCTGTGGCCCATCTTCCCAAAGTAAGAGTTGTAGTATGAACTAGATGAAGTTATCTATGTATACTACAAGTTTGGTGGCACTACGATGATCTATACTGTACCTATTGGCTATTATACACTTGTAATAACAAAGAAAAAATATCAAAAAATAAAGTTAAGCACATTTTCTTAAAGTAAGAGTTGTAGTATGAACTAGATGAGGTTATCTATGTGTATGATGAGTTTGGTAGCACTACAATAATCTATACTGTACTTATTGGCTATTATATACTTGTAATAACAATAAAAAATTTCAAAAAATAAAGTTTAGCGTATTTTCCCAAAGTAAGAGTTGTAGTATGAACTAGATGAAGTTATCTATGTATACTACAAGTTTGGTGGCACTACGATGATCTATACTGTACCTATTGGCTATTATACACTTGTAATAACAATGAAAAAATGTCAAAAAATAAAGTTAAGCACATTTTTCCAAAGTAAGAGTTGTAGTATGAACTAGATGAAGTTATCTATGTATACTACAAGTTTGGTGGCACTACAATGATCTATACTGTACCTATTGGCTATTATATGCTTGTAATAACAATAAAAATTGTCAAAAAATAGAGTTTAGCAAATTTTCCCAAAGTAAGAGTTGTAGTATGAACTAGATGAAGTTATCTATGTATACTACAAGTTTGGTGGCACTACGATGGTCTATACTGTACTTATTGGCTATTATATACTTGTAATAACAATAAAAAAATCTTAAAAAATAAAGTTAAGCATATTTTTCCAAAGTAAGAGTTGTAGTATGAACTAGATGAAGTTATCTATGTATACTACAAGTTTGGTGGCACTACAATGATCTATACTGTACCTATTGGCTATTATATACTTGTAATAACAATAAAAAATTTCAAAAAATAGAGTTTAGCACATTTTCCCAAAGTAAGAGTTGTAGTATGAACTAGATGAGGTTATCTATGTATTCTACAAGTTTGGTGGCACTACAATGATCTATACTGTACCTATTGGCTATTATATGCTTGTAATAACAATAAAAAATCTTAGAAAATTTAATTTAGCACATTTTCCCAAAGTAAGAGTTGTAGTATAAACTAGATGAGGTTATCTATGTGTATGATGAGTTTGGTGGCACTACAATGATATAAGGTGTAGTCATTGCTCATTTTATACTTAGTCTAATAATAAAATAGGTGCCATTTGTCATTCAGGCTTTGGAAAATTCCTCAAAAAATGTATTATTTTCAAATCCAATAAATGTGGTATGATGTACATGAGATAAGATACATATAAAATGAATTTGATAATAATCCACCACTCCTTGGTGACGCTGTTGAATATTTCTCTTTGATTATGTTTCTGGGGTAGCAACTTGCACACGGTCCCTAAGTATCTGCGGAGCCGCGAGCTCTGCATTGGGTCCAATGTAATTCTCCCTGCGCGGTGGGAGACTCGTTTTGAGGAAACTACGGTTGTAGCTGACTGTCTGCCTTGCTGTGGTTACAGAGAGGTGTCTGTTTTGTAGAATAAATAATCCGCAGATGAGTTATTGATCCGGAAAAGCCGAATCTGTGAATATCTTTCTAACTTTACCCAAGTGCTTGGAAGGAGACTGCAGCTGCTGGCTACTAGCCTCGTGAGACCATCCTGATCTCGCGAGGTTTCAAGGTTTCACTCGCAGATCAGTCTGGATACTCTCCGTTAAAGAAAATTTGGAGCCGTTCACCAAACGAACGTCCAATCAGCGTTGGCTTTGAGGCAGGTTGCCGTGTGACGCAACGGGAAGCGCGTCAGTTCAGTCTAAAGAACATGGCGGCTTCAGCCGATGAAACTAGCGTTAGCGCGGCTATCGAGCAAGTTTTATCGGAATTACAGAGTATTTCTTTGCTGAGCTAACGAGCCTTTACCTGCAGCAGCAAGAGTAGCTTGGCTTGTGGTTGTGTTTTCGTCGTCGCTCTGTTACGAGCGACGACGAATCTGATTGGTTTATTTGGCCCGTCTATCACCAACATAGGCCAATCAGCTGACCAGTATTTTCGCCCCTTCCCAAAATTACTTCAACGGAAGGTTTCCAGATGGATATGCGGAGCAAATCTATCTGGCGGAGTCAGGTAAGCTGGCTACAGGAAATCTGCCGAGAAGAAAATAAGAAGTGGAACCAGACAGTTTGGTTTCATGACCTGCTGCCTGGGGTCGGAGAAAGAGGAGCGAAAACTTTTGACTCGGCCAGAGATCTGCATAGGGTGAAAAGTTTATGAGGTGATAAGGGTCCGTGTACCTTGGGGTCCGTGTACCTTCAGGCAATTCGATTTTTTTCCGGAAAACCAAAACGGAAAACGGAAACTACTTCCGTTTTCTCGTTTTTCCATTTAAAATCAAAAACGGGAAAATGGAAAACAAAGCCGTTTTTCTGTTTTTGTCAACACAATTTAGAAATGGAAAACCAGAAAAACCTAATGAAAAAAACGGCCCGTTTTTCGATTTCGCCAATTCTTTTTTTCCATTTTCTTTTTAAGATTGAAAGACGAAGACGCTTTCACGGCTGGCCCGGAAGTGCAGGAAAAAATTTCAAAATAAAAGCCTAGATGTACACGTAACATAATGCAAGTCTGAAGAAAAATAATGAAGCGGAGAGATTTCTTTTGAATAAAAAGAGGACCTTTTTAGGTTGCAACATGATAGTTTATTGTAGATACGCGAGCTTTATTACATTATTGTGTGTTTTATTGGTGGAACATGAAACACAAAGGCTGATCAAATGCTGTATACAAAAATATGGAAGCAAAGTTTATTTGAAGATTTTTCTCATCAAGCAAAACCCACCTTCACATAGGATTACTGTCTATATGTGTCTTGTTTTTAGTGAACAGTATATATTGTTGAAGCTAACAGAGAAACAAAGTTTTTTTATTGATTTAATTGATTTATCTTCACCAACAACAAAAACAATAGGGGAGACCGGGGCACTTTTTACACTCATACATAAATATTGGAATCAAAACACCATATATAAAAAACATATGTACCAGATGAAAGAGCAAAGTCTCAGGTATATATTTTGTATTCTGGTATTTTTCATATCTTATTCCTGTGCAGAGTTATAAGCGATCTAATGGAGATTGTCACCATGTGACAAGTTGCCCCTCCAAAGGGTGAGTTGTCACACAGGGTTTTGCAAACAATAAAAAAAGGGCAAAATGAGTTTTGTTGTTATTTTTAATGTTAAGTGAATAAATGACAATAACTCACTTTTACTATTTATGAAATAAATATGCAACATGAATTACGAAACTGACACTTAAACTTTGAATACAAACAAAAGAATTGCCAGGAGCACATGCTTCATATGAAATAACATGAATTAAAATGAAATATTATGAAACTTTGATTGATAGCTGTCTGACCCTGAATTTCCGCTGGTGTGAATGTTTTACAGTATCACCTCAAAGTGCGGTAATCGACATTAAAGTCCTTCGCTGTACTTCTGTTCGACTTGTGACCTAGGGTCACCTGCCTGACTGCCCTCAGCATCACGTCAGGTGCTGCACGGCCATGCTCTGTTTTTCTTTTCCTGACCATCTTCTCACTTTGTCCTCTCTTTTAAATCGCTCTTTTTTCTGTAAAAAAATGTAAAATATTTAGTAGGATGTATGGATTTAAATTATTTTTAAAAATGATCATTTTGGGGTAAGTTGTTACATGTGACAACTTGCCCCAAAATGATCATGTTTGCTAATGCTAGCTTTTTTTTGCTAATGCTACTTTAAAGACTAATCTTAAAACTTTCCTTTTTGACAAAGCTTATAACTAGAGTGGCTCATGTTACCCTGAGCTACTTTTATAGTTATGCTGCTATAGGCTTAGGCTACTGGAGGACATCAGGGCCTATTTTTCTCACTCTACTGATTTCTACTGTTCTCCAGTTTTGCATTGCATTGAAATGACTGTTGTCATTTCAGCTTTTTACTTTTTGTTCTCTCTCTTTTTTCTTCATAGTAGGTACACCTGGTCTGGCGTTCTGTTAACTGTGACATCATCCAGAGAAGACATATCAACCGCTATTACCATCTAATGTAGAACAGATTACTAGATCAATGTGTGCTTCTGTGCTTTTTTGTCTCTCTTGTTGTGTCTCTGCTCTGTCTTCTGTAACCCCAGTCGGTCGAGGCAGATGACCGTTCATACTGAGCCTGGTTCTGCTGGAGGTTTTTTCCTTCCCGTTAATGGGGAGTTTTTCTTCCCGCTGTCGCTTCATGCTTGATCAGTATGAGGGATTGCAGCAAAGCCATGGACAATGCAGACGACACTCCCTGTAGCTCTACGCTTCTCCAGGACTGAATGCTGCTTGTCGGGACTTTGATGCAATCAACTGGTTTCCTTATATAGGACTTTTTTTTTTGACCAATCTGTATAATCTGACCCAATCTGTATAATATGAATGAATTTGACTTTTTAAAGTGTCTTGAGATGACATGTTTCATGATTTGGCGCTATATAAATAAAATTGAATTGAAATTGAATTGAATTTAAAAGGGGAAATGTATCGATAGTAGAAACAATGATCAGCAGCGCTGCTATTGGCTGTTCAGCATGGCCAAAGAATGCCCACAGTTTTTCTCTCAAGCAGAACAAAAGCTTTTAATGGAAGGTTATGCCGAATTTGAGTCATTAATTAAAACACCTCAAAATCTGTTAAAGCCAGGAGAGAGGGCTGGCAAAAAGCAGCAGACAAATTAATGCGTAAATACTGTCCATGGTAGATGTTTCTATCACTTTCTACAGTATGAATTTTTGCATTTTAATAATTTGATATTTACTTTGTTCTTTTATATCAGAGCCTCCACGGGACCCACTAGAACATGGGGACAAGTAAAAGTGAAATACAAGAATATTCTACAAAATGTTAGCCTTTAATTATTATACTTTATTTTAAAAAAGGCACTTGTTATGTCAAGAGATCCAAATTTCGGTGTCATTCCTTAAACACCGTGCAAACTGGGAATTTTAACAAAAAAATAAAAAATCTTTATAAAAAATTAAAATTTTCCTTTTCCAGGTCATCCACAGTTTACACGGTAAAACTAGCTCCGTGGCTAGATAATCCATCCATAGTTTTTTTAATACAATATACAGCTCGACAGGAAGCAAGCCTTTCAAAGTAAACTAAACTTCACAATAAAATGGCCTGAACAAATCTTCTTACTGAATAGGATAAAAATAAAAAGCAAACCATCATACAAATAACTTAAATATTTTAGATTTATGGCTCCAACACCACTTTTTCCTCTTTAAAAGCCCCTGTTAAATGATGTGTTTGTCTGTTTATAACAGCCACCAAGAGAAATCTCTCTACAATTACACTGTTGCGCTGCGCTAAAGGATCCTGTCTATTGCGCAAAACGCGATTAATTCGAAAAACTCTGCAAATTATTCTTGCATCTTCCGCAACAGGTTGCAGTCGTAAAAATGGACATGGCTACGACAGACTTCCCTATCTCCTCCGCTTATACAGCCGTGATCTAATCTTGTTTACATGAAATAAGCCTGCTGTGGAGCAGGCTTAAGCTGGCGCACATGTTGCTATGACAACAAGTGCAGGAAGTCTTTTGAAGAACCAAACGATCCAAGATCATGCCAAATCTTCAACAATGAAATCCTGCTAACTGAGTTAGCGACGGGGGGGGGGGCAAAAAAGGGGGGGGGGGCAAAAAGACTGTGTTGTCCCGGGCCCTAGCAAAGCTGTCAGCTGGCCCGGCCTGCAGGTGTATCTATCAGCAGGTTTACCACTTCCTGTAGGTTAACTAAGCTTGGTTTATCACTTCACCATGTTATTAGTATACACCTCCTTTGCCTGCGCTTGGTTATGTGTTGGTTGCTTAGCACTGACCTTGCTTGAAGAAGGAAATTTTCTCACTCTATAGAGTTCTACTGTTCTTCAATTATGCATTACGTGTTGTCATTTCTGCTTTAATTTTCTGTTCTCTCTCTTATCTTCATAGTAGGTACACCTGGTCTGGCGTTCTGTTAACTGTGACATCATCCAGAGAAGACGGTCACCTGCTATTACCATCTAATGTAGAACAGATTACAGGATCAATGTGTGCTTCTGTGCTTTTTTTGTCTCTCTTGTTGTGTCTCTGCTCTGTCTTCTGTAACCCCCAGTCGGTCGAGGCAGATGACCGTTCATACTGAGCCCGGTTCTGCCAAAGGTTTTTCTTCCCACTGTCGCTTCATGCTTGCTCAGTATGAGGGATTGCAGCAAAGCCATGTACAATGCAGACAACTCTCCCTGTGGCTCTACGCTTCTCCAGGAGTGAATGCTGCTTGTCGGGAGTTTGATGCAATCAACTGGTTTACTTATATAGGAACATTTTTGACCAATCTGTATAATCTGACCCAATCCGTATATGATTGAACTTGACTTTGTAAAGTGCCTTGAGATTACATTTTTCATGAATTGGCGCTATATAAATAACATTGAATTATTTTCTGTCTAAACTTGGTCTAAATTTCTCCTGCACTTGGCTGTTTATATTATTTTAGGTGAATTTGACTTTCAAAGTTTACCAAAATCTAAAAAATGTCATTCAAACTGCATGTGCTTTGATTTACTTTTTACTTATACTTTTTATTGCATTACTTGAGTACATCCATTTTTACAGTAATTTTCATACTTAAGTACAAGACATTTCAGATACTTTAAGACTTTTACTCAAGTAACATTTCAGTCAGTTACTTGGACTTTTACCAAAGTCATATTTTGGAGAAGTACTTCTACTTTTACTTGACTCTGAGATTTCAGTACTTTATACAACACTGGTAAAGACAGATGGAGCAAAGACCCAGCCAATGCTCTCCAACACTTAATTAGCTGGTTATACTCACAGTGTCTGTAATGTGGCACTGCAAGCAGGTCTCTTTTTATTTCCTGTTCATCGTCACTTATTTTAGAGCCCATATAAGCGACTTCACTTTCAGAAACGAGCTTAAAAAAAAAATTAACCTGCGACTCACAGAATTTACAATTGACCTTAGAAAAAGGTGCAGAGTCGCTTATAATAAGCAGACTTGGCAATAGTAATAATAGTAATCTGGTTAGGATGCCTCCTGGACGCCTCCCTGGTAAGGTGTTCCAGGCACATTCCACCGGGAGGAGGCCCAGGGGGGACCCAGGACACGCTGGAGGGACTATGTCTCTCGGCTGGCCTGGGAACACCTTGGGATTCCCCCAGAGGAGCTGGCCCAAGTGGCTGGAGAGAGGGACGTCTGGGCCTCCCTACTGAAGCTGCTACCCCCGCGACCCAACCCAGGATAAGCGGAAGAAAACGGACAGACGGGCAATAGTAAGTGCGAGTCTGTTATGCTACCACTTAGCATTGTTGGAACTACAGAAAGCACAGAGGGTAAAGGAAAAACTCCACTGACCGCTGCGGGGCAAAAATATAGGGAACTGCGTGTTTTAACGTGCAACAAAAAATGTCAGCATTATGGTATAACCAGGGATGGGCAGTATTTCTAATACAAGTATTTGAAATACGTATTTCAAATACAAAATAGTATTTTGTAATTCGTATTTTATTGAGATGATGAAAATGCCTTTGTATTTTGTATCAAAATACTTCAGTGTTGTGTATTTTTGTATTTTCAAAATACTGTAAAATACTTTCTGTGAGACACAGTCTGTGATGACATCTATCTATAAAGCATGAAATAGTGTCTGTGGCACCTTCGCAGTCAAGTCCCTGTGATACCACTCTCAACCACTAGGGGATTTTGGCACTGTTTCACACTTGCTTTGGGCACATTGCATGATCAACACAAAACGCACAGTGCTGCATATTAGATTGAGTCAGGTATCTTCTACTTGGTGCTTTGTCCAGATCAGTCAAGGAAGTTGTTTCAAAGCAAGGTGTACAACCAAATTTACCTAGTTTATTTCAGTAACTCATTTATTCTCAACCATGAATCACTCTTTTTATCACATGTTCCTGTTCAGTGTAACGTTCAGTGTTCGTAAGGCTAGGCTATTTAACTTTTGAATGTTAGCTGCTAACTAACTCTCTGTGTTAGTTTCACTGTCGTTGATTTCACCAATGAACATTCAAAGAATCACATTTTTAAAGTTATTGTTATGTTACACGATTTCCTTTTGTTTCATGTAATTAGCCTATAGCCTAAATAGGACTGTTGTATCTCATTGTCAATATGTTGCTGCTGCAGCACCACAGGTGACCTTCTCTGCCACTTGTAGTAGGCTAGTTTTAGCTCATACTAGTGTTGGCCGTTTTAATGTTCTACTGTTGACTGTATGTAGCCTACACAATATCAGTGTTAGGAGTAATGCAGTAAAAAAAGTAATTTATTAAGCTACAGTAATGTATTGCTTTTTGCAGTAATGCAGTAATGTAAGGTATTACCAATACAATTTCAGTAATATTTTTAATCCAAAATAGAGAAATGCTTAATTGGCACCAGAGAAGATTATCCAATAATTAAAAAAAGTCATCTATGCTGGTCCTGGAATTTGATTGCCCTGTTTAGATGACTGTAGAAAGGGAATTTGAGTTATCTATGCCATTTATGCAACAGATCTAACATGGTTAGGCTATACTTCTCATTTCAAGCAGTGAGAATAACTAAAATTTTGCTTTTACTGACAAAGATCTTAGCCATTATTCTCAAACTATTTGCATTAAGTCTACACAACTGTAAGTGGAAGAAAAGGCAGCCAGCAATGATGAGAACTATTTAAATTCAACATACAAATTCACTATGGCTATATTTTACAAGATTAAGTTGTGAGTGACTTTTGGCCGTTGGGGTCAACATTGTCCCATGAGCCATAACTGCAACCATTATATTGTTATTTTGTTAGCCTTAAACCTAGCTCAGTCATTATGCCATACCACATCATCTCCTGCCGTGTAATGAGCTGCATTGAACACGTGAAGAAATCCATATTTACTGTTATTTTGGTGAAAGTAATGTAAACGTAGTGTAATGCCTTACAATTCAGACAGTAATATTGTAATGTAACAAATTATGGTTGAATCTGGGCAAGTAGAGGGCAGAACATGAGAATTAGAGCACTTCTTTTTGATCTTTTGATCCACAGTTTAGACAAGGTAAGGTTACACAGCACAAGGCTTACAAGTTGAGTTTGCAATTTGCCTTTCTTTTTTAATGTCTTACAGTATTAATGGAACAACCAGATTTTTATTTTTTTTTACGTTTTTTGGTATTTACATTGATCAAGGTTGTGCACTGTGGTAGTTATGGTGTTAAATCACTTAAAATGTTAAAATGTTTACCAGTTTAAATGTCTAAATAAATCATCCATTTTAGTCCGTGTGCCAGAATCTGTAGGACGTCTCCTTAAGAAGTTTCGTATGAACTGTCAGGGAGCAACTTTCTTGCACATAGCAGTGATCTCAAAACACCAATGTTCCCACAATTTCGCTTGCACATTAATAAGTTATAGCCGATAAAACATATTAATTTTGCGCTCCGGTCCAAGAGGTCACATGATTCGAGTTTTTCTGCTCAGCCAATTAGATCGTTGTATTGTCAGCTGTGTGAGTTCAACCAGTTCATCATGGCACGACACCTGTGCAGCAGGTCTTGGTGATATCACAGTAAATTGGGCAAAAGTCTGGGCTATATCTGCCCTGCGATGGACTGGCGACCTGTCCAGGTTGTACTCCCACCTCTCACCCATTGACAGCTGGAGATCGGCACCAGCACCTCGCAAACCCAGCAGGGATAAGCGTGTTAGAAAATGGATGGATGGATGGATGGATGGATGGATGGATGGACTGGGCTATTTAATTTTCCTTGCCATCAAGATCTCTGCCAACTGGCACCAGAAAATGCTATTATTGGGCTTTCTTCGTCTGGAAACAGATGCAAACAACACCTTACAGACGCAGCCATGATGCACTGGGTGAACTCGCACAGCTGACAATACAGCGATCTGATTGGCTGAGCAGCAAAACTCGAATCACGTGACCTCTTGGACTGGAGCGCTAGAGTTAAAAATACTGTATCGGCTTAAACTTATTAATGTGCAAGTGAAAACGTGGGAACATTGGTGTTTTGAGATCACTGCTATGTGTAGCAACTGATCCCGGTGGAAGAAAGTTGCCCTCTGACAGTTCATACGAAAAGTCACCCTACAGATTCTGGTCCGCGGCCTATTTGGATTGTTTGTCTTTGAGTTATTGTCACTGATTCATAATGGGCAATCTATTCCACCAATAGAGTAAATAAGTATACTTAAGGGAGGGCTTCTTCAGTTACTGAACATTTCTCAGGGCAGAGGTTTATATTGGGGTGTCTAACATGAGGGGTCAGCATATGTTTTTTCCAGATAGTGTACAAGTGGAAGGATAGAAGAAAAAGGCGCTTAGAATGAAGTATTTTGTAGTATTTTGAAAATACAAAAATACAGTATTTTATTTTGATAAATTTTTGGCTGCTGTATTTTGTAGTTTATTTTGATACATTTTTAAAATGGGTATTTTGTATTTTATTTGGAAATACATTTTGAAGTATTTGTGCCCATCCCTGGGTATAACAAAGTTAACGTGGTAATAACGTGTTAAAACTGAGCCCTAGTATCTCTTAATAGCTGCAATTCTACACAAATTCACTGGGTTTCTTTGCAATTTAATTTCTTTTCATTCCACTCATTTTGAAGTCTCATGGTTGGTGCCATCGTAGGTTGTACTACCTCCACAAAACCCAGGCTGTCTCCAGGCAAATGCAACATAATTTGAGAAACATCCCATTAGCAGAAAGTCATCCAGGGTTGTATTAAGTTTGTCGCTTATTCCCATTTAGGAGAAAAAAAAAAAACTTGCTCAATTAGTTACTTGTTATCAAATTACATATTTTAACTCCTTTTTCCTTAACCAGACAAAAATAAATGTTGGTATACCTTTAAAATAAAAGGATTAATTAATATTTTTGGAAAGTTCTTTAAAAACTGGTCAGTGTTTAATTTCCGTGCTGCAGTTATAAGATTTAAGTTATTTGCTTTCATGCATTGACCATGGATTTCTAACAAACCAAAAAGAAAAAACATTTGTTCAAAACATTTGGTTGCCATAAAGTATTAATTCTCTAAAATAAAGACACCATACATAAGTATAACATGTAATGACCATATAAAATAAAAATGCACTCAGCATAGTACCATAGAAATAATTGCATCAAGATTTAGTAAAGCAGTACAACAGACCACAGTTACAAAATGCATTTATTGTCAACCCAAATCTTGCCAAAAGGTGACTCAACCATGGCTGAGTCACTCATTTGATATGATTTCTGGAATTTTACTCATCCATGAAAAGAATATAAAACCCTTAAGATTTAAAAAAAATAAAAAATAAAGATAGGTCACATCTTGCCATTTTCACACAGATTTTTTCAGCGATACTGCAAGCCTTCGAATGTTTAAGACCAGTATAACTAGTAAACTAAAAACCAAAAAGGATAAAAAAAATAATAATGTTTGTTTGCCTAAAAAAGCCGCAGAAAGACACTGAGAAAACGCATAAAAACAAACATTCTTTAGCTTCTTTGCAGTGGCTCCTAACTGCCAATGGGATTGAAGTAAAGACCACAAGCCAAATCTCACTGAAGAATTTCAGTGCAGTTAAACTGCGTTTGCACAATTACAGCATGTCATCTCCTCCATACATGTCAGCCAGTTTCTTGAACCGAGGGCCCCAGTCGTTCAGGCAGTCATAATCCTGGTCTCCATCGCTTGATGAATTTAGAGATGAGAGGCTTCCCGCTTCAGAACCCCCTCCTTCATAATCAAACACCAGTAGGGAGTCATAGGGAGGAGCAGTTGGGTCGTTATCCGCTGCTTTCAGGTTCTGCGTCACGAAGAGCAAAACATGTTTGATATTTCACAAATGTAATTCTATATAGCAGAGGTCTTCAACCCTGGTCCTCAGGACCCACTGTCCTGCAGGTTTTACATGTGTCTCTGCTCCAGCACACCTGAATCAAATGATTGGAGGACCTCATCAGCAACAATAAAGGGCTGCAGAGGCCAGTTAATCACCTATTTATTTAAGTCAGGTGAGTGGAGGCAGGGAAATGCCTAAAACATGCAGGCCAGTGGGTCCTGAGGACCAGGGTTGAAGACCTCTGCTATATAGTAAATAGTGTGTGTAACTATTGAGTGCATCTTAAAATAAAATATATACACTTCTCAAAATAATTAAAGGAACACTTTAAAAACACACCCATTCTCGAATGTAAAAAAGCCTGCTGTATTAGACTTTTCCAGCCAGACAGACAAACTGTCTATTGAATACCCAAACTCTTGGGTCTAAAACTTACCAGACCAATCCCAGCACAGGAGGGAGGAGTTTATGATTCGTCACTCTTTACCCATAATGCAGCAGGGCTTTTCTGTAACTATAACAGTCAAGATGGCAACCACATTAGCCATTTTCACATCACTGGTGAAGAGGGCACAGAAACGCTTGTACTTCCTGCGGAGGATGAGGAGAGCCCACTTGCCCCCGCCCATCCTCACGACATTCTACAGAAGCACCATAGAGGGCATTCTGACCAGCTGTCTCTCTGTGTGGTGTTGAGGCTGCAGTGCCTCCGACTGGAAGAACGTGAGGAGAGTGGTGAGGACAGCAGAAGGGATCATCGGGGCTCCTCTTATAAAGACATCTCATCTCAGCGATGTGTGTCCCGAGCCCCTAACATCATCAGGGACCCCTCACACCCCCACCATGGACTGTTCTCCCTGCAGTCACATGCCGTGACTGTCCTTCTTGACTCGGGCGCTCAGGTCAACATCATCAGCCATGCCTAGAAAGAAAAACACTTACCTCAACAACAACAGCACCCTCTCAGTGAGCTTATGGGTGACAGAGGCCTTGATCTTACAGCTGCTAATGGTGAGCCAATACCATATGATGGATGGGTTGAACTTACCTTTAACTTGCCTGGAAATGAAGATCCAAGGCTCTCCATCCGAGTACCCTTTCTGGTCAGCCGTGTGAGCCTAACAAGACCCATCGTAGCCTTTAATGTGATCCAGGAGCTAATCCAAGGATGGGAGGGCGGAGTTGAAGTGGTCACCATCATTGCTCAATTGCTGCAGAAGGCCATGCAGAGTGAAGAGGACACAGCTGAGGCCATTGTGAACTTTGTGCAAACCCAGGAACACACCCAGGACCAAGCATTGGTGAGAGTTGGCCGGCAGGATTTTGTCATCCACCCTGGCCGAGCTGCTCACATCAGATGCAAGGTGCCTGTTGAGTTCATCTCACCAGTGGTGCTGTTTGAGGTCAGCCAGGCAGACCCAAGACTGGAACCTCTCACAAAGCCCAGCATCTCGGTCACCAGAATTGCTCCCTGCCATAAGCCATGCCGAACGCATGAAATCTCAGCAAGATGATCCTGTGATCAGTCAAGTCATCAGACTGAAAGAGAACACCAACATACTGACGAGTGACATGAGAAGAGGAGTAAGTGGCCTGGCGAGGAAACTACTGCATGAGTGGGGAAGACTACAGCTGAAGGGTGGTCTACTGTACAGGGAAACCAGTCAGAAGTCAACTTGTCCTGCCCTCTCAGTACCGATCCTTGGTCCTTAAACACTTCCACGACGACATGGGTCACATGGGTATGGAAAGAGTCCTGGGCCTCGCTAGAGACCGGTTTTACTGGCCCTACATGAAACAGGATGTTGAAGCTTATGTGACAAGGAAGTGTCCCTGTATCAAGTAGAAGAAACCGGTCTCCCACATCAGAGCATCAATGGGGAGCATTACCACCAGCTCACCCCTAGAACTTGTGTCCATTGATTACCTGCATCTAGAACCTAGCAAGGGAGGCTTTGAGTATATCCTGGTTGTTGTAGACCACTTTACCAGATTTGCCCAAGCCTATGCCACCAGAAACAAGTCCGGGAAGGCAGCTGCAGAGAAACTTTTCGATGATTTCATTCCACGGTTCGGCTACCCATGGAAACTACATCATGACCAAGGGAGGGAATTTGAGAATGACCTTTTCAAGACCCTGCAACAGTTGAGTGGAGTAGGTCACTCAAGGACCACTCCCTACCACCCCCAAGAAAATCCTGCAGAAAAGATTTAACCGCACATTGCTTCAGATGCTCAGGACTCTGGAGGAGAAGGAAAAGGAAAGATGGAGAGAACAACTACCCCAAATCACCCACGCTTATAACCATCAAGAATGGAGTCTGAGAAAAACCAAACCCAGCCTCTTCAGGAAGAATTCCAGAGGACCTACAGTCCAGTAATCTCCCCTCAGAGACTCAATGTACCTGAGCAAATCCTGCCTGAAAGGAAAGACCAGCGGACTGACAGTGTACTTCCAAGGAGAGAGAGTATGCCTGTAGTGGAAAGCAGACAAAGTGAGCACAGAGCACTCCAAGAGGAATACCTACCCGGAATCGACAGGAAGATGTCATGCAGGAGAGGCCAGTAACCCTTGAAGCAGTCAGTGAACAGTCCAACAATGAACAGTCCAGCCCACTACAGATGCGGAGGTCCACACGTGAAAGGAGGCCTGCCCAGATGCTCACGTACAGCTCCTTAGGACAGCCCTCTTCCCAACCCCCAGCCAGTTGCAATACAGTAGGGGCCTATGGGACGCCGCCAATGCCACCGTGGACTTAGACTTTCTTTATTGTCATTTTGTATACACAGAGTGCATACAGAACGAAATTTCGTTTTCACACAGCTCAGAAAGATTGCAGTAACTCTACAGGATACCTGACAGTGAATTACAGTACAGGATAAAGTGCAGTGAAATTGCAGTCACTTACAGGATAAGTTTCAATTGACTTCCGGATAAAGTGCAGCAGTGAACAGTAGGCAGATGAAAATGTAAACAATGTAAACAATGTAAACAAATATGCAGTAAGGTGCAGCAGTGATATAAAAGTAGACAGTTGCATTGTAAACAGTTTTGCAGTACGTTTCTGGGTAAGGTGCAGCAGCAATTTTGCAGGATACGATGCAAATGTGCAAATGTGCAAATCAGCGAGTCGAGTGTGGTACACAGTCCGTTTTTTTATACTTCAGCAGTTTAGCAGTTCAACAGTCTGATGGCAGCAGAAGGAACTGGGGAGTGCATACATACCCCAGTTCCTTCCAGACACCACTACCATACCCTATTCCCATTCATAGTATACCTTATGTGTGTCTGGTGTACTGATTGACCCGCATACATACACTCACACACATACTTACCTTTAGTCACACAGACATTCTCACTAGTGATTCTTAGGTTTAGTTGCTGAAAGTAGCAAGTGTCGGGAGCCACTTCTGAAGTTGGGGAGTGTGTGGCGCACCCAAAACAGGTGACCACATTGGTCATATGTTAATAAATGAATATGATCTCTCTCTCTCTCTTTTTTTTTACATACATACATACATACATACATACATACATACATAACTGCGCGTTGTGGCTGGAAACGCGCGGTGACGTAAAAAACGCGCGCTCGCGTAAAATACGTGTTGGAACTGCACGTTATTGTACAGACGATAATTTGCCTAATCGGCTTGCCATAAGTTCCACTGCCGTATGCATGTGCATGTTTCGATAGATACAGACAGGAGAGGCAAAGTAGAAGCTCGCGCATGAACATGTCCAACCAACAACTCAGATTGATTGTTCACTCTGAATGTTGTTTCAAAATAGCAAACCTGGTTTCATTTCTTAGTTATGTCCTGGATTTTGTAGCGTTTGTGGACGCTACGTCGCTACTTGATCAAAAAAAATAACGTCACTACAGGAAAGTTACTTGATTCATAAAGCAGCGGCGCTACGGTCAAGCTACTGGAAAATGTAGTTTAACTAATAGCTTCGCTACATGTAGCGGCGCTACTGCCCATCACTGCCCTTTATCATGTCCTGAGTAACCTGGGTATATCTTTAAAACCTCAACCACTGGCTGCACTAGGAGCTAAAACAGAGCATGTTGCTTGGAGTTTGAGTCACATCCATATCTAATTGGCTCTACCCCGTTTCCGGTGACCCTGTTAGCCTCACCCCGCCTTTTAAAATCGGGCTCTACCAGCTGCTTTCCAGAATGATGTACCATGTTTATGCCTTAAGTCAGTCTGGCTGAACAGGCCAAGTCAGAGCACCATCGTTTATCCAGTATAGGTCTATGCATCCCTCCATGGAGATGCCTCCCCAGACCAAACCGATCATGCTGAACATTTTTGTAGGCAGCATAATTTTCACTGCAGCAGTGAGCCTGCTCTCATCTACCGGGGGCAGCAAGCACGGGAAATCGTCCCTCAGACTGCCCGCATGAAGTCTGTTTCTAATGATTTGGTCAGATATTTACACCTGTGGCCTACTGGAGATCACTTTTTTGGCAGAACTCAGTCTGTTCCTCCTTGAATAAAAGGAGCAGATCTCGGTCCTTTTGATGGATAAAGGACCTCTAACGGCCCTGTCCAGCTCTTCTAGAGTGACTGCCTGTCTTGTGGAATCTCCTCCGTGCCCCTGAGACTGCTGCGAAACACAGCACAGCGTCTAGTGATGGCCTTTATAGATGGGGTATCCTGTTGGAGTTGGACTGTCTGTCCAACCTGTGTAGGTTCCAGCTATCGCTTCATGGCATTAGTAGTGACACCGACCCTGGTCTAATGCAAAACTGATGCAATTTCTGTGGCCTCCACCTGCAGAACCATTCCTATTTTTGGGGTTGTTGCTGCTTTAATGCAGCTGTTCACCAGATCAGCCAACACTGATCAACAACCCTCCTTACTAATGACCTGACCAGATCAACAATACAGAAGTTTAACCAACTTGATACTCTGATTAAGAACCGTTCCTTTAATTTGTTTGAGCTGTGTATGTTTTACAAGATCATTTTTCAACACAGAAATAAGTTATTCTTTAGTGTTCTGAGCTCACATCATCAATGAAGTTTCCGATGTCATCTGGGTTGGCAGGCCGAGGTTTGTATACAGGTGCTGGCATAAAAACTGGAGCCACATCATTCCTGAACACCTCTGGCCGGTTGTCCAAACCACGGTGGAGAACACCCAGATCATAGTCCTGATGGAGAGAAAAACATTTGTTTCTCTATACAGAGGCCTCCTTTTAGACAACAAAAATCTAAGTCCTTTTTCCACTGGATTAAATCAACAGAAAAGCTCACTGAATGCAATATAAAATTTATAATTTTCAAATGAACAAAGCCAGATGTAAAAAATTAATGCCATGTAAACAATGTTTTAGTGTATTGGTCCTGACTGTATGAGCAGAAGCAGCCTCTACCTGATCATCCTCTCCACCTCCCTCCTCATCATAGTAAAAGATGTCATCTCTGATGTCATCTTGGAGTAAAAGCGGTTCCTTCTCTGGCTTCTTTCGCTTTGCCAACAGAAGCAGCAGGAGGACCAGCACTGAAAGAACATAAACATTACATGGCATCTCATTTCCAAGACCAAAACAGTTCCGTGAAGCTTTGAGGTGATAGTCGTGAATGGATCATAAATCCTACTTGTTTCAGTCTTTATCTAATGAAACATTTGATCCATAGCTGACAAAATCCATCCTGGGTGACCCGATCAAACCTGGACAGATGGCACCATCTACAGATCTGACCCTACTCAAGACTGAAACTAATACAGGGAGAAGCAGCTCAGGCTGCATGTCAGGTCTGAACATGGCTTATAATACCAAGTGTATGATACCATTTTATTAGCATCAATTAAAAATCTATAAAAAAAAGCCGCCAGCATAATCGCGTGATGAATTCATGAAAACAGTCTTTCTATAAGCTATTACGTAACCCTCCTAGAACCAATTTGACAGGACAACAATTTCAGACTTTGAAATGTATTTAATCCATCTATACAGTTGAACTTTTAGTTCAGTCCCTTCTAAATGACAAACTTAGCATTTTTTTCTTTGAACCATAACTTTCATTTAGTGAACCTGTATTTATATAAAAACGCATTGGAATTTCAAACTCACTGAGTAGCAGCAGGATGCCGCCAAGTATTCCCATGATGACAGGGAGTTTGGAGCCACCTGCAATTTTACCGAGGCACTTCACATCTGTTCCAGAGCAGTCACATACAGTAACTGTGACTGTGTTGATCTGATCCAGATTCTGGTAGTCAGAAACTTTCATGCCCACGCTGTACGTTCCACTTTCCAGCTCTTTGTTCATAGTCAGGATAATTCCCGTTTCTGCAATAGAAAAATATACAACAACAAAAAAAAACTATAAAAAATGTGTGCAAACTCGACAATCTGATATACTCCCTAAGAGTGTTCCTTTAATTATTTTGAGTGTTTCTATTGGCAGTTTGTGTTAGTTTTGTCTGTAAGCCCCTGACCATCTAAAGAATTTTAGAAAGAAAATTCTATAGACATTTGATATAATTGCAATAGTGTAGACCAGGGGTGTCAAACATACGGCCTGCGGGCCGGATCCGGCCCGTCAAACAATTTAGTCCGGCCCTGTGGCTAAATGTATTATCATTATAAAAAAAAAAAAAAAAAAAAGTCATCAGATTTGACTTTCACAAGTGGACAAGATGAAAGGAAGAGAATGATAAAACAATTATTGAAAAAAAACATGTACTTCGTTTAATTGAAAATATGCAGTTCCTATATTGTCCACGAGGGGCGCTGTGTTTTAATTAGCAGATTAAGCTTCAGGTGTGGAAAAATTCAAATCATTTCTTAATTTTTATCTGTTTGATTTATTTTGTCATGCAGGACAGTGTTTTTAAGTCCAAAAAAAATGTGAATAAATGTTTTTCAACATTGTACAATCACTGTGATCAGTTCTTATGCATAATGCACTTAAGTAAATGTTTAACTGAGTAAAAGTATATATGCATAATGCACTTAAGTAAATGTTTAACTGAGTAAAAGTATTGTTGAAATTGCACATACTTTTCTTAAAAACGCTGAGGTTATTCATAATATATTGTGTAAAAGTGAAATTAACTTAATATAAAAATCAACAACAAGTCCACATTTATTAGTTCTATTTAATCTTGCAATGAGTTTACTCGTGTGGCCCTCTTGAGATCAGATTAAGCTGTATGCGGCCCCTCAACCAAAATGAGTTTGACACCCCTGGTGTAGACTATAAAAATGATTTCACAGTATTGTGTTGCTTCTATTGTAAGTCCATATAACCCACTGCTAGTGTACGTACTGGTGTCGTTCATCCTAGCAGTCCAGTTAGCCTTTGCAGAGTCAAGTAAATTGACGCGGTATGGAGAAGTAAAGCCTGGTCCATCTTTATCTGTTACCGTGAGCAGCGTAGAAACTGGGTTCTTGTTGCACACCTGTGGAAAAAGTGGATTTAAAACATTGGTACTGATCATGTTACAGCACACTTAAAATTTTCCTCTTATCTAAAGGGATTAAACTATAAATTGGGGGGTTACATACTGTGATGTCTCGTTCCTCAATGGTGGGAGCGTTGTCATTGACATCCTCAAGCGTAACAACCAGAGTGCCAGTTCCTGTGGCTGGGACTTTATCTGGAAAGGTGGGAAGCATACAACAGTGAGGCATGAGCAATCCTGTGGACACCTTCAATAATCTGAGAAACTCCAAAATCTCCTCCTGATGAAAAGGTTGAGGAATTCACAAGTGCTACAGGCGACAACTTTCTCATGGGCTCGACACACGGGGAGTGAAACGACTAATGACTTTCATCGCCACCTTCGTGGAGACCCAACAAACGGGATACGGCAGTGACAGTAGCGTTTTTGAATTGCTGGTTTCCCAGCAATTTTTATTGGTTATGAAATTGGAAGCCTTTTGATATTTTCAGATAGTCCATGACAGAAAATTTTGCTGGAATTATATGAAATATTGCTTTTATGTCTACTATACAGAAGAAAAATACCACTGGGTTCATCCTATATCACAGACAAGGAAACAGCCTGCAGAATATTATTTTATAAGCGGACCTCACGGCTGATTCAGGTATACGGCTGTTGTGCCAAGCAACAAAAGTTGAACATGGTTCAGCTTTGTGTTCCATCGCAAGTATACAAGTGAAATTTTGAGCTTGTACACGTGAAAATGCAACCACAAATTTCACCAGTCACTTAGCCATAGGAGGGCAGGCAACTGTTGCCTCAAAGCACAAGTTCCATAGGAAATTTATGAAGAGGGAGCGGCTTCACTCTCCATGTCTTGAGGCCATAAACAGCACTGTTTAGGCCAAGATTAACAGTTTTAGCTCAAACCAAAGTATAAATCACTTTTTAGAGGAATGTGGATTTATATAAGACTTCTTTCAAAACCAACGAAGAACAAGAAAACTGAAACACCTACCATCATCATAAGCAGCAATAAGTGCTGTGTATTTGTCGTCCTTGACAAACAGGGATTCTCTGTCCATTGTGCCTATCACTTTAATCTCACCAGTGTTCTCATCAACCTCAAACCAGGCAGCCGGGTCACGGATCATTTTGTACCTGAACATTAGGAAAACCACACATACACATAAACATACATATGGAACAAATTATATGGATGTGCTTTACAAGCACTAAATGTCCGTCCGTCTCCGTCCGTCTTCTTCCGCTTATCCGGGGTCGGGTCGCGGGGGTAGCAGCTTCAGTAGGGAGGCCCAGACGTCCCTCTCCCCAGCCACTTGGGCCAGCTCCTCAGGAGGAATCCCAAGGCGTTCCCAGGCCAGCCGGGAGACATAGTCCCTCCAGCGTGTCCTGGGTCTTCCCCTGGGCCTCCTCCCGGTGGGACGTGCCCGGAACACCTCACCAGGGAGGCGTCCAGGAGGCATCCTAACCAGATGCCCGAGCCACCTCAACTGGCTCCTCTCGACGTGGAGGAGCAGCGGCTCTACTCTGAGTCCTGCCCGGATGACTGAGCTCCTTACCCTATCTCTAAGGGAGAGCCCAGACACACTACGGAGAAAACTCATTTCAGCCGCTTGTATCCGGGATCTCGTTCTTTTGGTCACGACCCAAAGCTCGTGACCATAGATGAGGGTAGGAACGTAGATCGACCAGTAAATCGAGAGCTTCGCCTTTTGGCTCAGCTCTCTCTTCACCACAACGGATCGGTACAGCGCCCGCTTCACAGCAGACGCTGCACCAATCCGCCTGTCGATCTCCCGCTCCATCCTCCCCTCATTCGTGAACAAGACCCCAAGATACTTGAACTCCTCCACTAGGGGCAGGACATCCTCCCCAACCCGGAGAAGGCACTCTACCCTTTTCCGGTTCAAGACCATGGTCTCGGATTTGGAGGCACTGATTTTCATCCCGGCCGCTTCGCACTCAGCTGCGAACCGCTCCAGTGAGAGCTGTAGATCACGCCCTGATGAAGCCAATAGGACCACGTCATCCGCGAATAGCAGAGACGCAATCCTAAGGCCACCAAAACGGATCCCCTCAACACCTTGGCTGCGCCTAGAAATTCTGTCCATAAAAGTTATGAACAGAATCGGTGACAAAGGGCAACCTTGGCGGAGTCCAACTCTCACCGGAAACGAGTCCGCACTAAATGTACAAACATTAATTCAACTTATGTTGTGACTAAGTGTGAAGATTTCCCAGTTGCTTACATGACTTTCTGTTTGCGTGCAGTGTCCGGATCAGAAGCTTTGTAATGCACCACTGTGCTGCCCATAGGAAGATCCTCTTTTTTGGACAAAGTGTTCGTTTCTGGTTCAAAGATGGGAGGTTCATTGACGTCCTTCACAGTCACCACCACTGTAGTAGTGGAAGTGGGCAACGAAATAGCAAAAGGAACCACATTCTCCACTATCACCAGTAGAGTGTGCTTACTGGTTTTCTCAAAGTCAAGCCCCTGGTTCAATTGAAGAAAGAACATCATAAGTTAACTGATCAGACATTAACGGTTCAGGCAGCTACTAAATGTAACTCAACTCAATACAATTGTGTAAAAAGTTTAAAACTAGGTTCCAACAATACAAAAAAAAAAAAAAGCTGTTCCACCTACCTTAGCTGTAGTAATGATGCCTTCTTGTCTGTTAGTTTCTGATGTTTTCACAGTAAAAAGTTTTCCAGGATCTCCATCAATAATTTTGAACTTTGCATTCCAGGCTTGAGAATGTGGCTCATCACCGTCTGTCACCGACATCCGAACTACTTCAGCATTCACTTTATTCTCTTCTACTGTTGCTGCATACTGAGACAATATAGAGGACGTCTTCAAAGTTGTTCACCGCACAACAACAGGAATAAAAATTTTCTGCCCACATATACAAACCTTGTATGTTTAACTTATCCATCTATGCAGACTAGGGATGAAAGTTAGTCAATCGTTAAGATTAACCAACCTTAGATTATCTCCAAACAGTTAATTGATAAGCGGCCATTTTATTAAAAGCCCTAGTTTTCACTTTTAAAATTCAGCATATTAAAAAAATTCCATGTTATGGAAAGACCCTCTTGTTACAAGAGGCAAATCAAATTTGTTCAGTCAGTATTGAATACAGATGGCACAATAAACTTAAAATCACACATTATTAAACTTGGATATATTTATAAAATAAAACAGGAACTTTGTATTGAATAGAAAAATAAGTTTAATAAAATAAAATGTATAAAACCCTAAATTCCCACAAAAGCCCTCACCATCAACCATGCTTTTGGTGTCTTTTTCTGTTACAATTTTCTGTATTTCTTGCCTTCTGAGCACATCAGTGAGTTTTGGTTGAGAAGTTGACCCTGTCCCGCCAGACAGAACCGCATAAAGAGCATTGTGCATCCTTGTCGTCAAACAGTAAGGAAATAATCCCACACCGGACTCAGCTTGGACCACTTCATGTCACCACATTCATGACTTTGTCCCTTTTACAATTGTGGTCTTGCTCCACTGCAGCACAGTACACAGCTTCTAGATGACAGCCATACTACAACACTGAATGAAGGCCCGTGGATGTTATCAGATGGAACTTTATTATTAACCATTAATAACCAAATAATCATGACCATCTGTTGGCATCCCTAATAAAAGACAGATTACCAGGTACTGGGTTCCAGTACCGTATCAGTTCAAATGTGAAAAGATACCCACCCCTAATGGCCTCCCACAACAAATGAACAGCAGATTAAAAACACAGGTGTGTGTGTGTGTGTGTGTGTGTGTGTGTGTGTGTGTGTGTGTGACTTACAGACGGTTCTGTAAAGACTGGAGCGTTATCGTTGCTGTCCGTCACCTTGATAATCACCTCGGTTAATCCAGTCAACCCTTCTCCTTCCATGTCTGCTGCCCGTACTCCCAGTTTGTATTGAGGGAATTTCTGTTGATATGTGATATTAACAAGACAGTTAATCACTGAGCTGTAAGACACTTTAAAAAAAAAAAAAAAAAAAACAAACAAAAAAAAAAACAACTCAAATTTTTTTTCTTGAAGCATCTAAGTTCTGGAGGGAAAGAAATCTGTGCGGTTGCAGTGAAAGTAGTATAGACATTTAGGTTTCAACATGCAGTATATAGTTTATTCTGAGAAATATAGCACATAGAACTTGAGTTGAGAAATTACAACATTTACCTTTACATTAAAAAAAACAAATAACCAAAGAAATACTGTTCAACCATAAATTAGGGCTGTTAAACAGTACATGTATTTGTAGCTCAAAGCAAAGATCAAGGTCTCCAGTAGTGGTTCTCCCTAGAGACTGAAGGAAGAAGCTCCTGGAGTGACGAGGAACAGTTGGACACAAAGTATGAAAAACAGAAGGGAACATTATGCACTGTGTGTGTAGCAACACCAACTGACAGAAACACAAGCAAGGCTAGAAACTGACTGGCTGCAATGTTGATCTTATCATTGAAGAAACAGCTGGCTGTTACCAGCAGGTCTTCTGTATGTTAAGCTGCATAAAGCTGATCTCAGTGAGTATCCAAAGGCCAAGTCCTCCTTGGACAACCCACACCAGCCTTCTATTGTACGTAGTCCTGATATATACTGCTTTCAGATGTCCAGGCAGCGTCATACAATTCAGGGGAGTTGTTGGAAGCCATCAGCTTCATGTAGCCTTAGGAGCTTCCCTGTTGCCTGATCTTACACACAGCAGCAATAGCAGCAATAACCTGATTTTGCGTCATAAAATCTAAAGTATTCAATAACTGTAGTATGTTTTAATATTTTCTCCAATATGTCTTGTGGGTCACAAAGACTTCAGAAACTTCTGAACAACAAAGTCACATCATCTAAGACTGGTTCAACTAGTTTCTGGAGAGCAGAAAACCAAAAAGGAAGCCTTTATAAAATCCCCCACCCCCCTCACTGTGATGAGGATTTTGTCATTAATGGTGGAGATGGTCGATTCAGCTCGTGTCCCCTCGTTCAAGTGAAGACACTGGAATAATCCTGGCAGAGAATCCAAACATTTAGCTGCTGTTAGGAGTTTAACATTCTGGTAACAGGTAAGACCATCCAGAGAGGATCCTTTGCAACCCTCTTTAAAAAGGTTGTTTTGTTTACTTTAGACAAAGATTAAAACCAAGATTACGCTGACAGGCCCTGAAGCTAGCTGTGCTTGTATAATAACCCAGGTAAAAGGATCTTAGGACAGACTCTGCAATATTTTGGAGCAACTGGGAAAAAAAAAAGGTCAGAAATGCTCCTGTATCTGGTGCTGTGCAGGAGTAGACCAGGTGGACAGCATAAGTGATAGTCAGTACCGACCGTTACCGTGTTAAATCTGCGTTTTCCCACCGCAGCGTCTGACCCATGCAAAATGGGTTGGTTCTACTCAGTGTGCGATTTGCAAAAAAAAAAAACAGAGGGGGGGGGGGGGGGTGGTCATTTCAAAAGTTTTATTAATGAATAAAAGTTTTATTAATAATGGTTAGCTAGCAGGTGCTCTTTCAGGTAGCTAGCTAGATCCAGTAGGTTAGACCAGGGGTTTTCAAATTCATTAAATGTGAGCCTCCCCTTGAAATAGGTAAAGATAACCACACACCCCCCCCCCCCCCCAACCACAAACCTACCACACACAGGTCCCTGCAGTAAATGCATCTTTCTTTTGTGTTCCTAGAATGCTGTGTTAAAAGAAATACAATAAAAAAACATGTGTTGGGCTATCAGTTGTTTTTGAAACAAAGTACATTCATAAAAAAGGCCTATTCATTAAATATACATCAAAATATTTCCATCTTACATGCTACTTTTACTGAAACATCACAGACAGAGGGCTTAGTTTTAAAATTGAACTGTCATTAGAGCAAATTCATAAACAATTGTTTTCAACAGCAGACAAACTGAACTAAACAGATGCCAATGTCAAACTTAACTCACGTCAACAGGAGACGTCAACTGAAATAATAAAAAAGATAACCTGAATTTAACAGACGTCAACATATTCCATATTCCAATCTACTTTTTAGGCTAATTATACACAATTTAGACCTAGTGCTATTTTAACAAACAAGCATTTTATTAGTTGGTATCTCTTATCTGATGTATTTCTGATGTTTGGCACTTTGTTCTAACTCTTGTTAAAGTGCTCTTTAAATAATGATGACATTCATGATCATTATGATCAGAATACACTTTTCCATCATCTCCCAGAAGCTGGAAAGAAAAAAGACAAAAACATTTTGTCTCTTTTTCACACCTCACTGACTAATATTTTAGTCTAAATATTTTAGCCTAAATATTTTAGGCTAAAATATTACACTTTTTATTTGTTTTTCTTCAATCCCTTGGTGATGTTTAGTAATTTCTGCCAAAGGCTGCAGCATTTTGATTTAATTCATCTGAATGCAGCATTTGCAAGCCATACTCTGATTGGATGGGAAAAAAACTGTCTGTGATTGGCTTTAACAGTCAAACGAGCGCACAGCTGGTGTTGAGCGTGGAATGAGCAGGTGCGCGCGAGCAAAGTAGCGCGCAAGCAAAGATGGAACTCACCGCGAGGACAGTGGGTTGAGAAGAGTTTTTCACACCGTGCCAGACCGGTTTTGAGCATTGAGAGTTGTCTCACTGCGGGCTTGGATTGGTTCCTGTGCGCTCAAACAGAAGGCATGACTATCGCTACATAGTTTCACAGAGTTGAGCGGCAGCGCTGTCTTCTCTGTCGCGCCTCCCCTGTGACTCTTTGGCGCCCCCCAGGGGAGGCGCGCCTCACCTATTGAAAACCCCTGGGTTAGACTATTGTCTTTAAACTTGCGCCATCTACTGTCGGGACTCGGGAGTGGGTATTAGTTTACTTTAACCGCTTTGAGCAGAACATTTAATAATACTCTTTAAAAACAAACAAAATTAATTTACAAATGTGAAGGACACAAGACCTGTATTAATATCAATTTTGAAAAATCCATAATATTCATGGGTTAAAGCAAAAATATTTGCTGAAAATTTGACTGAAAACATTTTCTAGCCAGCCCATATATTCCTGGGCCGTGGACGTCATGCCACCTTAGTAACCTCATTTGCTTATTGTGCAAAGTCCACTTTAACCAAATCTGCTTGTTCCATTGACAATTCCTGTATCTCTCCACCTTCCAGCTTCAGAGCCTTGTCGCCATCCTGGACAGCCCTCTCCATAATCTCCTTCACTTTCCATATCCATACCATCACCTGGTTAACTTTCATATTTGCAGCATCAAGCAAGGTCTTCATTCGCACTTTTGCCAAACTGGTCCACAGTCCATTCACCTTTCCACTTTACAATTTCAAAACCCTCCATAAACTGCAGCTAGTTCAAAAGACAGCCGCTTGCATCATTACATCATCTTCTTCACACCTGTACATTAACTCCCCTGTCACATTTAATATAAATCAATCCTATATACTCTTGTGTCCCCACCTCTCGCTCATTGACTGCTGGAGATGGTCAACAGCCCCTCCACGACCTTCTTTGTTACAGAAAAGCGCAGGTGGAATAATTATGATTTTTTTTTTTTTTTTACTTTTTCCGAATCAGAACCAGTCAAACCTGGACATCGTTTCACATTCCGACCCTCCTTTTAAAAAAAAAAAAAAGTGCGTCATGCTAATTAACCGAGCTAGAGCGTTACTCTTTCAGTTTTAAATAAAACATAACAGCGACAGACACACTTACCGAGGGAAGTTGTTGTCAGCTGTTCTATCCGCTGAACTTTCTGACCTGCTGGTTTGCATAAATCCAAAGAAAACCTTTGACCACCACTACTTTCATTCATGCATCTGTGGTCAGTTTGAGATGTTCTTCCAAAAGTTAAAATGATTGAACACAGATAAACCTCAGACTGGTAGATTTCCGCTTTGCAAAGACCCGCCCTACTCTCCTGATTGGCTAATGTCCTGGCTCTGCCAGATTTAATTGGTTGAGCGCAGCTTCTGTTTAAAATCTTGAATAAAAAGTCTACACGGAACATTTTGTGCTCTTTTTCCAAATGACGAAAGTCCCTCACAGCGATGGAGAACATTAAACCCCTGATAATATTACTTATTCAGATCAGAAGGGGGAGGAATGTATCCCCCCCCAGGGATAAAACATGAATGACCACAGGGAGGGGGGGGACATCACAACCAGAGGGGGGGGAAAATCCCCCCCCCCATATCAAATCGCACCCAGGTTCTACTGCACGCACTGATCATTGCAGGAAATTGTTCACTAGACTTCCCTCTGGCAGCAGTAAAATAGTTGGTGGCCAATATGCCTGAAAATAAACAGACTGAAGCTGACTATTAGAGCAAAAACCAGTCAGAACCAGCACCAAGCCACCCTGCTGACTGTAGTTGAATTAAAAAAAAAAAAAAGAAAAGAAAAAGAAAAATGTGCTGCTAAATGATCAGAACCCAAAAGTGAACTTGGCTGATGAATACATGGAATACATTTGCATGCAAATCTCCAAATTTACTCTGAAAAAGGTTTTGTATAAGCTGATCCATGTTACACTAAACAAAATTTAAAAAAATGGTCCAATAATTGGCAACAAGGAACATAGTTCCATAAAGTATTTTTATACATCCAAGTGTCATCTTGTCCATTTTTCCTACACAGGAAAGCAACACTTTATATTCTGTTCTTCTGGACGTTTTCAGAAAGAACCTCTTGCCTTTAAGTTGTGATAAGAAAAATGTTATCCAACTGTTCTTATATTAGGGCTGCCTTTATACTAAAGTTTTCTAAGTCTGACTACAATATGGTGTCAAAATGAACATGGCACTCAAGTTCAAACTGGGCCATCTAGATATTAAAATAAATCCATAGATTTTAACTTTATCCTTTAAATAAATTATCAGCACATTCCTATTCAATAATCCCTGATAAGCAATAGACAATTTAAATTGTTTTGTTGTATAATTGAAAAATTCTAATTGCCCAATGTACATCAGTTTTATTATGGCCCATTTTGAAGGTTTTTATTAAAGTCAAATTACTATTTCAGAATAGAGGAGGCCCTGTTACATTATTTCTTCAATAAATAAAATTCAGCATATCGTTTCTTTCTTTTGAATGAAACTTACCAAATTGACTTCACATTCAAGGAACACATCGAACCTAGATTGTTGGTACCTTTCCATACCTACCATCTATGAATGATACATTCTTCATTTATGAGTTACCAAGTCAGCCAATTACATGACAGCAACTCAATGTAATAAAGGCATTAGAGGTCATTTCATAAACTTTGAATTTAGGCCCCTTTTCCAGTGCCTCGGTTGCCCAGGCTCTAAAACTGAAGAGTGACAAATAGATATTAAAGACCATGCCTGGAAATGAAAAAAAGAAAAAAAGAAAATGACACCATGTTTCTATACGCTGATGAAATGCATCTGATCCACATATTTAACAAGGCTCTCATTTTACAAACACTGGTTAAAAAAAAATTGGTTTACGGCCACTGATCAAACCACTGTGAGAGGAAAAGCAGAGCTGCTGTCCCTGTGCTCTGAGAGCACAAGGCTGGCAGCAGTGAAGAGAGGATCTTATCCTTGAGACGTGTCCTTAAGCTATTCAACACCAGCATTCTTCTTGTGAAGGAAAATGACAGAGCTCACAAAATTCTTAAAAAGCTAAATTTTGGAGTACTTTAACAGCAAGTATTAACAAGACCCAGATGTTGTGGAACCAATGGATTTGGCAACCATGCTAGACCCAAGGTCTAAAATTAAATAAATAAATAAATAAAATATCCGTGCATCAAAACCACAAGTTCAGCTTCTGAAAGGCTGTTTAGCACAGGAGGGAACATTGTTACCTGTAGTAAATCTGCACTGAAGTCTGCTTCAGCGGATAGGCTCATGTTTTTGGATAAGAACATGAAACTGTAACAAGTGGTAACAACCAGCTAGATGGTTGTGTTCTGCCACTGATTGGTATTTTTTTCAGGCAGCATTTCAACTATTTTCAGCATTTGTTGAATGCTTTGGAAGTTTACCTCCTGTAAAAAAGGTAACATTTTTGTTGATCACATTTCTGCTCAAATTGTTTGAGAAATTCTCTATATGTAGAGTCAAACTTTCTAAGTTAACTGCACTTTAGAATTTGCGGTGGATTTTAGTTTGTTATATACAGACTTTCAATCCAATAAACAGATGGTGATTTTTGTTTTTATACTTTAAGACTGAAATGGTTCCACTAAGCATTACTTGTGTAATATTTCAGTTTTATGGAACATTTCAAGGCAACCTGTTAAGTTTTTTTATAACTTATATTGTTGGATTTCTCTTTACCTCCTGAATACTATAAAATATATTTTGGCCATATTGCCCAGCCTTAGTCCATTTTATGCACTCAGAACAGTCAGAACCAACACACGTTTGGTTTTGTGAAGTGCAACGTGTCGTCATTTATAGACTTTACTACAATAAAGCAGTGTTTAAAAATACCCCCTTTGCTCTGTCTCGGCCTCACTGCGTTCAACTCGCTCTGAAGCCAGTAACCCAGCCAGCTGAGGTAATGGCTCTGCAACATGACGAGTGATGCATTAATCGCACAACACAACAAATTGAAGTTCGCCGCCAACGTTTTTTTAAATCAATTCGTTGTTGCAGCCCTATGTGGAACGAACTCCCAGTTTTGGTCTATGAGGCAGTCTACTTTTAAGACAAGGCTTAAAACTTTCCTTTTTGACAAAGCTTATTCCTAGCAGAGTGGGAACATAATTTTTTCGGCAGACATTTCAACACCTATCCTAGAGTCTGTCAGTTCTCTGAGAGAATGTATGTTTTAAAAAAAAAAAAAAAAGTAGAGATGGCAATATTCCCAGAAATGTAACTAAGAAATACCATAGGCCCTTTTGGAATAAGGGCATGCATAAGACTATCCTACCTACTCTTCCACTCCTCAGGGGGAATCACTTGAAGAATCTTTCAAATCCACTCTGGTCATTTCTTTCTACTGAGGCCTTCCTCCTCTGATAAACTTGTAAGACAGTTTGCTTCCTTAGACTCTCAGCCATTTTCAAAATGGAGGGTGAGAGCAGGGGAGCTACAATGAACTGCTAAAACCAAAGATAAGCAGATACATAAACACTAGAAGTGTGCAGCCAGCAAGAGGAAAGTAGCATGGAACGAGCACACTAATTGGCAATTACGTGACGCACTCACGTAATGCCATGTGTCTGACTCTGTTTTTACAGGCCTGTGGCTTTCACAGGTCACATTTTTCTTGTGTCCTTTTCTGAATACTCCTCTTAGGATGAAGGATCATTTCACCCAGTAGAAAAAGTGTTTCTGAACAGGATTACCGGCTATAGCTTTAAGCCAGTTTGTGGTTTTAATCAAACTACTGAAGACAGAATTTTCACCTCTCTGTCCAGTCCAGCACCACTGACTCTGATCATTCCAGTTACAGGGTTGATGGAAAACATGGATTCACTGGGCTCCTCTGGCTGCTGGCTTACGATATGGTAGCGGATGATGCCGTTTGCAGTAGTAGGATCGTCAGCGTCGCTTGCCCAAACCTGAATCACATCCACACCTAATCAAGAGGAAACAATGCAGGTCAATGAGAGAAAAGGATTTGCCCCAATTTCCACAACAATCAACAGATTTAACAGGAAAGCAGGACTGAAAAGATCATCTCCAATGTTTCATGTGTCTGAGCATTCATTGAACCTGAACATAACACGTGCCAACGCTACACCAGTATTACACACCTGTTGAAAACCTGAGATCATAAGTTACATGGCTTACAAAATCAATCAAATTAAATACTTTCCTTTAGATTATTTAGATAAAACCGATTTACAAGTAAAAGAAATCTGAGCTGTATAGTTTGATGTCAGAGTAGAGGTCCTGCTAAGGAAGAACTGAGAGACATGTACATCTTTCAGAGTTAATATTGTATTGCAATTAAATTATTTACATTTTGTGCAGTGAGATTTAGCACAAGCATATGGTACTATGTAGCCTCTCTTCTGTCAGTCTGCTCCAGGGCAACTGTAGCTACACTGTAGCTCACCACAGTCAGGGTGGGAATGTGTGTGTGAATGACTGTAGTGTAAAGCACTATATGCGTGCAAGCCAGTCCTCAGGCATGCACTCATAACAAATGTATAAACAGAGTTGCTTTTCAAAAACAGAGCTAGAACAACAAGGCTGCAGCGCACAGCCTGTGCTGGTTTTTGACCAAAGGACTCCAACTGCAGCTGATGCTCCAACTGAGCAACAGCGTTTCAGAAACAACCAATCTGGTTGAAAAAAACGGCACTTGCGATCTCAAAAGCAGGTCCCAAAAACGCAGCCGCAAAAAACTGACATGCAGCAGAAGAAATAAAGATGGACAACGCCACCTGCCCAACTACAAAGGCGTCTGCCCCACCTGTCAATCAGTGGTGCGCATTGATCAGCACTTGGCACATACAGAGTAGGACCGTGGAACACCATCTCACCAGAATTGCAAAAAAAAGTACAAAATTATTATTTTGTTTACATTTTATCTTGGATTTTATTACATAGATTTGCAGTGAGTGCTGAATCCAGATGCAGTGTGCAATTGCGCATGCATGCAGCTTTAAGGGAACAGTGGTCACCTAATTATTTACATGTGATTAAGGTGTGTCAATGAGGTCATTTCTACATTAATTTTGGAGCATAAAAGCCTTGAGAAAATACTGAGCATAAAACAATAAATCAGCATTTTTATTGTTTTTAAAAAAAAGCAAAATAGTAATATTGCAATATTGATTTTGGGCCATATCACCCAGCCCTTCTTGAGTTCATTTTCACATATGGAGGAACCTGATTCTTTGTCAAGTTTCAGCTGCAGTGTGCTGGGTTTCCTTCACTCCCACTTAAAAAAACACTTCAGAAAAGGAAAAGCACACTCCAGCTGACCCTCAATGTTGCAACCAGAGTAGCTACTGCTGAAACTAAAAGCAAGCCTCCTGCCAATTTTAGCTTATTTTCCTTGGGTCTTTCAGTTATCAGGCACATTACCTGTGGAACCAGCTACCAGTTTATATCCAACAGACACCCTTTTCCAGACCAAACCTAAAAAGGTTTTATTTTTATGAAATCTGTTTCTGGTCTGTCTCTGCCTTTTTCTGTTCCATTTGACACTGTTGGCTGATAAAACCTTATGAATTTAAATTTAAAATTACTAGTTTTGTTGCTCGTTGATCTTTTTGGAGGGGGGGGGGAGTCACTAGGTGTTAGGAACAGTGCTTTCTACGGAGGCACAAGAAGGAGCTGCGTTTTTTTTTTTTTTTTGGTAGATTGAGCCACTTTCATACTCCACCACGGGATTGCTACTGTTGTAAATTTCTCTAAGTGACATCACAAAAAAGTTTAAACTGATAGCCATACTGATTCAAACTCCAATGCAAGACACCAGCTGAACTTGGTGCAAATACCTAGGATGCCACACTGATGTTTTATACCCAAGGAGGATTTCAACAAATATGTAGTAATTTATCAAAATAATTACCAGGATATGCAGACAGTACTATAATACGGTTTCTGCTGGGATCACCAACTCAAATGAAAGACCTTTATGAATGAAATTTAACAACAGAGGCACATTTGCTAGTTACTTTTCAGATACATTTAATTGAGTAAATTTTTGGAAATAAATTTTAGGAGTAGTTTCACTGCAAAGCACTTTTTCCTTTTACTTGAATAATACAAGTAGCGCTACTTAAGTATATCTTATGGCAATTCTACCCACCAAGTGTAACTTCACTGAATGAAAAAATAGACTTGCTTTAACCAGAAATTAATTAGAGATGACAGTTTTTGTTAAAGGCTTCTTGTTTATACACAAGCTTTGTTGTTTTACCATTCTTTCCTAACTATTGAGCCTGCTATGCCATTTGGCCGTAGCTCAAGTGACTATAATGTAAATAGCAGATATCAATGGAAGGACTTAGCACTGTTCTGATAAAGATACATTACCTACTGTAGGTATTGTTTCATAAGTTTTATATAAGAAAAAAATGGATTTGGAAAAGTTTCATCTGCTTGAATTTTTGCTTTTGGATGATTTTGTCTGGCTTATTTTAGTCTTCAAGATTTACACATAACTTTAAAAATGTGAGTCTAGTGATCTAATTTTTAAATATTGAATCAGAGGCTATGATCAAACAGCTGCTATTTGAGTATCCATTTTTACCAAATACTTGAACATGTCAGTAATCATGTTTGCTAAAAACATTTACTTATACAAGCTTCATTAAATTGTTGGCTGCTGCATACCCAATGAGCTTGGACTCCAGGTATCTGGGCTGTACTTGCACCCGTGCCCAAAAACATGCATGTCAGCCAAGCTGATAGATTTTGGTAATTTGATTAAGATTCAGTGAACATAAGCCCGAATGGTCCAGTTACCTTAGAAGAGAGTTCTCTCCTGATAATCCACTACTGTAGAATGGGTTATGTGACCAATTTTATCTAAAATTACTTAAAGGTGTCAGAGTTGGGACATAATTTGGAGCCATTTGCACTGCACAAGTGGCTTTTAGTCACCATGTGGAGAATTCAGAGAACCTCTGAATAATGTAGGTTCTGGTCCGAAGACTACACGGAGGTCATTAACAGGGGTTGCAGAACTGTGTTCCCTCTGAGTCAGCGTGGAAGAACCACCACCAGTGTTGGGGCCGGGATCAGAGCAGCAAAACTGACTGATAGCTGCTGTCCATCTAAGACCATTCACAGCTGTAACAGCGCTTTCTAAATGCAGCTCCACCACCCATACACCCAAATTTCATACTTTTATGTTGATTTTTTGCATAAGCAGCAGTAGGCCTCAAAGTTGCTATTTGAAGCCCTTTAACCAAGCCTAAATCCGGTTTCTTTTGTTACCAAGTGTTGCTAAAGTTTAATTTTTCCATGACAACAGCAACCACTACTTCTGTTTCTGCAAATGGACTATCAAGTTGAGTGAAACGGACTAACCAATAACAAGAAAGCTGATTGGCTCACAGACACATAACCCAATCCCTTCCTTGGCCACAGGTAGGTAAAAATAAAGTTCCTAGGCATACAGCCTGTACTCATTGCAAGGGGTAAGTGCAAGGGGCACCACAGAGATAAATTTGCTGAACTGAGGACCAAAACAGAATCTTAGTTAAAAGTGTCAAATTAACAATGGACTGTAGAGAAAAGAATCCTAAATATCCAAAAGGACGTGTGTACAGAGGGCTCAAGAATTTCTCAAAATCAATGTCCAAGTGGTTGACAGAAAATGCCAATTCATCCTCTGAAGTCCAAGTGTTTTCCTTGTAGGCGATTGCCATTTTATAAAGTTAACTAAAGCTTAAAACTGAATAAATATATCCTGGTTTTGTTTAAATACACCAAGTTTTAAAATAATGGTTCCTGCCTAAACCTCCGAGCATACTTACAATTTAGTTTGTAAAACATTTGTGTGTTCAACACCAGAAACCAGTGACTTTACCTTTTGGTGAGGCCTCTGGAACTTCTGCCACGTAGGAAGACTGATTAAAAACTGGTTTATTGTCATTTTGGTCAATTACATTGACAATAACTTCCATGGGTTCCTCTGCAGGTCCAGTGCTTCCCAGTGCCACAGCATGTGCTTTAAGCTATAAAATGAAAAGTACAACTTATTAAAATATTAACCTAGCTTGTAACATAGGCTGAAAGGATCCCCAAATATACTATTAATAACTATATTCAATATATTTAATAAAAAATAAAGTACTTTCTAGTCATTATGTTTTTTAATATAATTTTGAAAAACCTGAGAACGGTTGCAGAAAAATAACTCCTCACGCCTTTACAATTTTTAACAAAGAAAATTAAATAGAAAAGTTTAAAAAGTAGCAGAGAAAACACTTACCAGGTACTTTTCCCTTTTTTCTCTGTCCAGTTCCTGTGTGACATACAGATTACCATTGTCGTTGTCCATGGTGAAAAGACCAACAGGGGGCTGATCTGCTCCTGGACCAGTGATGCTATATGTGATCTTCTTCATTTTATCTGCATCAGAGCGTATCTGGACAACACAGACAAGGATTGAGTTGAGAGAAGTGGCTCTGCTGCAACCAGACTTTGTTTAGATTGTTTAATTTATTTTAACTCTTGAATGACAGCCCAACAGGCCAGTAAACAATTTTATTCAAGTATGGGACCAGAATTCAGCTTTGCTGAACAAGTCAGCAATAGTAGAAATATTAACAGCAATCTCTATTCATCGTACAAATACAAGATAGAAATGAAAGAACCAGGATGAAGGGACTGGATGCCATTTCCCCTCATTTAAACATTTTACTTCCCCTTACCTGGGCAATAAACTGGGGAAATGGTCCTCTGTGATTTTCAGAAACACTAAGAGGAGGGATGACCCAGTCTCTCTTCCTCCTCTTCAGCCCTTGACTAGATTTGGGGAAATCCAGGATGGGGATCTGAGGATCAGCTGCACCCTAAAGAAACATGTATTTTGTCAGTAAGCTATTGATGCTGTTAAGAGCTTCCAGAAAAAGATGTTTAAAAATCTGAAAACAAATGCACCCTGATTTCCAGTTTAAAAACAATGAAATTGTCATCCCAGGTAACACTCTTAATATGGTTTCCCTCTGTTTCAAGTAAACCCCTTGTAAAAAGATGAAACCATTTACTTCAGCTGTAACAAAATTATTTTAGTAAAACTGAATATCAACAGGAATGAAAACTATGGAAGCTGATAATGAAAAGCATCTCTGCATGAGAAAGCATTTGTTCAGCAAAACAATACTGTAGCTTATGGAGACAAGCATATCAGAACTGAGATCTTTATGTTTAACAATACAATTTTCTGACCCACGTCACACCAGGTCTAAACCTACCTCGGTAGTAACAGAGTCCATCTGAGTCTGATCATGATTTTGGCTGTTGGATGTATGACTATCGTGGTGATGCTCACAGTTCAGATCATTATTTCCGTGACGATGCCCATGATACAACACCATGGCAGGAACAGTCAACTTCTGACCCTGTGAATCCCAGGAGTGGATGAAGAAGTCCCGGTGACCCTCATGAAGAACAATTTCTCTCTTTACCTGGAGGAGGAAGACCATCAGAAGTTCAGAACAGGGTTACATAAGATGAGTATTCCAACCGTTCAGGACGTCCAGAGGGTAGAAGATCATCTTAAATCTTTTGACAAGTAGCCTGAAAAGGTGAACCCCTCATTGTGCATCCCTGAATATAGCCTCTAGAGGGCAACACTGCATTAGTTTCTGAATTCATAGAGAAGCAGCATTAATCTGTTCCACCATTTCCTCTTCTTTGCCTACCCTTATAACAGTAACAGGAAAATTTGTTAAAATGAAGGGCTGCATTTAAGTCTAAAATGAAGCATGCTTTCAGTCTTTCTAAGTCTAAGTTTATGGCAGGGCCACAGCTACTTGCACAGTGAAAGCCATACCCGGTTCCTGGTGCCAGTTCCCCTTCGGGTCAGAGACTAGAATTCAAGTTTGTTTTCATCATGCCGGTCTCTGAATCTTGTGCTGGATCACCTGTCTACAGCCGTGGGTGACACGTGGCACCGTCACTGCTCCAGGCGTTTGCCGTCAGTTATATTGTCACCTTAGATTCAGATCGCTCTGTTGAACATTCACTCCATTGGAAACAAGTAATTTACTCTGAACGAGCTCTTCCCCAGCAACTGCATGGATTTCATGTTTGATAGAAACATGACAAAGGGACCAGGAATCTATCCACCTAAATGAGCTCTGTCCCATTGGCTGTTCATTCATTGAGACTCCACGCTTGAACCGTGGTGGACTCGCCAAAGTACATAGAGAGAGAGATGTTCTCATGCAGGTCAGTGGATACTCAGACTTTTTCCTTCCTTCGAATCTCAGGTGATCGAGGTGGTTTTAGCTTACATGTTTTACTGCCCTCCTGGAGCTTTTATTTCTGAATTCAGATCTTCCATCATAAAACTTGAAAAAGTTTTATTAAACATTTTAACATATGTGAAGGATAGTAACTGTAATACAGAAACTAACTTTTTAATACATCACGGACTCTTGATTTTATTCAACATGTCTCTGGACACACACAGTGTTACACTTTGGATCTTTTTTTAAATGTTGGCCTAAATATCAGTAATTTGCATCTTACTGATTTACATATGAGTGATCACTGCTGTATATTTTTTAACCTTAGCTTTCCTCTGGACCCATCGCCCCCCAAACGTAGAATTTGTTATTAAAGAGTTATTACTCAGGATGTTGGTCAGCAGCAACAGGCAGCCCTCAAGACAAGATGGCTCAAATAAATCACAAATATTCTGAGAGTTTTAATAATCATTGCTCACATATTCTTAATGTAGTGGTGCCACTGTGTTGTGCGATCTTTCCATGGAGTAGAATTCAGATTGAATCAGAAACACATACCATGGAGAAGTCAGGATGGGTTGTAAGCAAAGGAATTTCACATATACACGCAGACAGCTTCTCTCAGCAGGGTGCCTGCTATGAGCCTAGACCCCTCCTCACACTTCTTGCCAGCAAAGAATCCCTATGCCAAAATCAGCTGTGTTTATTCTTCTCAGCTATTGCAGGAAACTGATTCCAGGAAATGTGGAGCGGCCAAAAGCCAACACAGTATCCCAAGCTGAGAGCAAAAGCCGATCTGGAGTCACCGCTGCAGGGCTGAGTTTCGCATGCTGGGGACTCTACTGTATGTAGGACCTCAGACTGGCCTACCCTGACCACGTTTCGGCTAGCTCATAGCCGCTAGCCCGCAAGTGAAATAACCAACATTTTCCTGGACCACTGCTCTCATTTAGATGCCCAAAGTGAACCGAATTCACCAGGGGCACCAACAGGCTCCCTTGGTGTTACCAAGCCGGGCTGAGGACCCCAACAGATCTCCTCTGGTTCCTCCAGCTGTCCATGGATCTCCGCTTCCTCCATCGGTGATGCTCGGGCCCCACTCCAACTCTACCGGCCCACCCACCAGCTGCTCAGTCACCTGCTGCCATCACTGAGAGCCACCCGCTGTGTCCGGTAAGCTCCCCGCTCACTCTCGCACGTTCTGTTCTCTGAGCGCCGTCTAACCACTCTCATCTGCAGACTGAGCGAGCCTCGCGTTTCGCTCTGGCACGCTTTGTCGCTGATAAGCCACACGTTAATCTCTGTGTAGCTGAGTATTGCAATAAACATTTTTATTTTTTTTTATTTTTTATTTTTTCATTAATTATACAGCTGAAAAACCACAAGCATAAAATAGAACTCAAAAACGTGGACAGCATATAAACAAGCGTCTACACAGGCATGAGCACACAAATCAAGACAGGACATGGATACTTAATTGTACAGGTTGACAATCACTGTCCACAGCCAAAACCACAAGGGACCACGAGACGGCCAAGCCGGGGGCACAGGCGCACACACACACACACACACACACACACACACACACACACACACACACACACACCAGAGCCAGCTCCTGTGCTACTTTCAGTCTCGGGGGAGGGCATCCAGTCTCTCGACATAAGATAATAAAGGGGCTCAAGTTCTATAAAATTTTTGGACCGAACCTCTAACACAAAATTTGATCTTCTCTAACTTAAGAAACAGGGACAGATCTTTCAACCAAAGAGAAGCCTTGGGTGGGTGTTCTGATTTCCATGCTGTCAGGACTCAGTCAGCAGGGCTGTGTAGCTTGCTACCGGTTCTGCTGCCCTGTCAAAAATTTGTCGCCTGTTTTCCTGCCGCCGAAGCCGTCTAAACCGACTGTCCTCCTCCAATAACAAGTAAATAAAAAAATAAAAATTTCGATATCCATTTTTTTGTCGTCTGGCACTGTTTTTCCCGGGCTTGGGGTACACATGATGACGTCGTGTCGCAACCAGGAAGTGCTCCAAAAGCTAGACCGTCCCATTTACCAACGGTTGAGGATCCTCCAGAGCGTCCTCCGATGGCTGGGTCCTCCTAAGGCTGTGTAGGCTGGGTCCTTCGAAGGACGCAGCCTGCGAATTGAGACACAGCTAAAAACAGTAGAGAGCATGGCCAGTGCTGCTGCAGGAGGGCCAAATCAACCAGCTTTGGTGGAAAAGGATAGAGGCAAGAGTGCTGTTTGAAGGTATTTTGCCTTCGAGCCTGACATGGAAGGAAAAGTGCGCAAACACTGTTTCAAGGCGGTGGCGACCAAGTCTAGCAGTACGTCAAACTTTTCAAAACATCTGATGGAACAACACCCTGGCCTTCTCACTGAATTTCAACAGGTTAGTGTCTTTTGTTTCAAACTTACCTATTATTGATGTTATCGTGGACGGTGGCCCGCATTAATGTTGGCGTGTTATTATTAGCCATTAGCCGCAGCTAGCAATTCAAGGCTAACATCCCGTTAATGATCATCATAGCTCTCAACTCTCACGCATTGACCGTGTGACACACACATTTCACTAACTTCACACGCTCACACGCAACACATGACATTTCACACGCAAACATGGAATTTCTCACGCATAAAAATCACAAAGCCCATCTGGGCTGCGGACGACAAAACTCCGCCTTCTGCTGAGCTGTTTCGGCTTCTTTCACAACTTGTGGCCATCAGTAATTCCTGCTGCAGTTCGTGTTAACAGAGCAGCAGGAAGAGTGATCAGAGTTATGAATAATTTTAGTTTAGTTAACAGTGGTGAAAGTGAGCCGGTAAGGTCCTGTACCGCGTACACAGGAGGGGAGAGGGCGGAGGGAGAGCTGCTGCCAGATGACGGTTCATTCCGAACCAGTGATGGCTGCATGCTGGATCATAAAACAGTTCTGCTAACCAGATGCAGTTTAAAACGCCACTTGGTCAGTTTATAAGTTTCGTTTTTATTAATTCTGCATTTTTTTAACTATATGCACCGTATTTCTGTGCCTCCGCGCTTGCTCCTCTCCCTCCCCTCCTTTCCCTCGGAGCAGGTGCTTTCTGGGCGCCCAGAGCGCACTGACGAGAGCAATAGAGATTTGTCTGATCAGCGACTGACTGAGAAACCTGTCGCTGTGAAAGGTGATGAGAATGTTATAAACTGTAACAGTCTAGAAATGCATTGAGCTGAAAGGAGGGACACATCAGCAGCTGGATCGTGCGTAAAAACGCAGCGGGAACCTCTGTGTGCTTCAGTGTTGCTGCTGAGGGGATCATAAAGGCTTGAAGAAACTCAGCCTGATTCACCAATCAGGTTATAGATTTACAATGATAAACAACCCATAGATGAATGTGTAACAGTATAATAATTTGGTCAATAATTAAAATCTACTTAATTTTATTCAGTATTATTTGAACAATTGTGTATTATTTATGTTTTAATCCATTAACTGAACAATAAAGTATTAATATGTCTCTTTCTCTTTTTAACACAAGTAATACATGTCTACTTCATTGTCTGGTGGGATAAAAATGAGATGGAGTTGACTCCACCGGCTCTTCCAGGGTCTGGTTAGCCCCGCCCCAAACAAGCCCCGCCCCCAAATTAGCATAATCTCACTCCTAACTTTTGATAAAAGTTGAGAGGTCTGATGATCATAAACAACGTAAATAAATAAATAAGGCACGTAGTATGCCCATAATACGTTAATTGACAGTGTAAGTATACATAAGCATATAGTTAATACGTTTACATAAATGTTGGTGACTGAAAAGTGTTTTCTCTCTTGAAGTCACAGAATGAAGCAGAGAGTAGACCTGCGTCCAAACACCATGAAACACAGCCGACTCTACCATCTATGTTTGACCAACAACAGAAATATTATGGAGGTCCCCAGAAGCTATGAAAATAAACAGAGCTGTGGCAGAGTACATATGTATGGATCAGGTTCCTATATACACTGGAGAAACCTGGGTTCAAACAACTTATTAAGCAGCTAAACCCAAGGTATGCTCTTCCCTCCCGGAATTACTTCATGTACAGTGAAATCCCACACATTGACATGCTTGCATTTGTAGCAAAAAAAAAAAAAAAAAAAAAAAAAAAATCTACAAACAGCAAAGCAAATTCAGGCCAGTTCTACCACCAGTGGAACCCAACAGTCATTCATCTAGAGTGCAGAATAGAGGAAAATGCACTTTCTGAACACTGTGATTGAATAATTCTGTGCACTTTTCAGTTTCAGACTTTTTTTGTAACAGGTGCAGCTGCTGAGAATACAGCATATATTTTTGTTTGTCAACTGGTTTGGCCAGTGTCATTGTTACGTGTGTAAAGCATAGCCAAGGAAGGAACACTTAATTTTGTTATTTTTAATCAAGCTTGCTTAATATTGTGTACAGCATACAACCTCAAAAAAATTGTTATTATTGTTTATTTTTTTGTATTTTATTAATAATAAAAATATTTGTTAAATTTTGGGGTCTTTGTTTTTATTCTTGTGGTATTAAAAATGGTATTGAGTATCGAATATTTTCCTGAGTATTGGTATAGAGTTGAACATTTTATTATCGTGACAACCCTAATCGATAGTACAAACAATGATCAGCAGCGCTGCTATTGGCTGCTCAGCTTGGCCAAAGAACACACAGTTTTTCTCCCAAGCAGAACACGAGCTTTTAATGGAAGGTTATGCTGAATTTGAGTCATTAAAATGACAGGTAACACCTCAAAGTCTGCTAAAGCCAGGAGAGGGCTGGCAAAAAGCAGCAGACAAATTAAATGCACAAGTGCTGTCCATGTTAGATGTTTCTATCACTTTCTACAGTATGTATTTTTACTAGGGCTGGGCAACGATTAAAATATTTAATCGCGATTAATCGCCCTGATTAATCGCGATTAATCGCATTGTATTTACAAACTCCAAGAATGAATTCAAAAGTAGTGTAAAGAGCACTTTTATTTTAATGTTCTGCTGCCATATGAACAAAAGTGTTGTAACATTTGTAACACTTATCAGTAACACATATTTAGTGTAAAGCTCAACTTAAACATGTAAAACAAAAAAATAGCAATAAATTAAAGCTTATTGCCACTGACAGGGAATTCTCTTTATGGGGGAAAAAAAAAATCTACCAAAAACAGGTAATTTCTGAGGTAACAGCAGGGAGCAGCATTACCATTTTATGTTCAATACCAAAGTTTAACTTGGCAGTGGTTACAACTAACTTGTTTCTGTCATATTTGTTGCTGGAAGAACTTTAAACTGAAATGCTGACTAACTCGATATGCTTGCGTTGCTTGTGTGTATTTGACGTTGACACGCGTTTTTTTGTTGTTGCTTTCTCGCGTGCATATAGTGAATGGCAGGGGGAAAACGCAAAAATACATGGATACTTTTGCGAAGAGACTTCACCGACGGCGTCTAAGCAGACCACCCCCCGCTCCGCACAAAACTTGTTCCGTTCGCCAACTCACCGCCTCGCCTAAGCAAATAGCGTACCGCGAGCGTGCTATTTTTAGAAACGTAACGTCACATCACGTGGTACGCAGTAGGGCAAGCTTGCATAGTCCATCGCTTTTTCACTGTAAAAGAGACGTGCGTTACCCTTGGTTTTACTCGGTAAACGACTGCTTTTTCCAAATCTAAAACCATGGTTTTTAAACATTGTTGCTATGGAACGTGCAACAGCTACTCGAGGTACGCTGATCGGCCGCATATGAAGGATGTTTTCTTCAAGACTGCCAAGGAGAAATGTGTGCGCTGGGTACACCGGTGCGGTCAGCCTACACAACAGTTCAACCCAGAAAAAGTTACCAAATTCAAGTACATATGTAGCAAGCATTTTGTTGGAGGAAAGGGCCCAACCGAAGAACATCCTGACCCAATTCCAGCGACATCAAGTAGTGAACAGGTAAGAGTATTTTGGTGGCCGACACGTTAATAATGAAGCGCCTGCTACCATGATAGCATATAGGCTATCATGGTAGCAGGCGCTAACATGATACCCTGCTACCAGGATAGCTTACTCGAAAACATTTCAAATAAGACAAACATTAAACATATACCGATCCCTGGACAGACGCCATGATCGCCGCGCAGGAAAAACAAAAAACAAAAAAAAAACAAAGCTTACCGTTCGATCAACTCGGCCCGTTTTCCGTTTTTTTAAGCCCTCGACACTCAAGCCATCGTTTGAGCTGAAGGTTGGTGTGTTCTTCGACAGTGCGGCCAGTTATCCGTGCGCCTGGGACATCGTCTTGGGAAAGTTTAACGGCTATAAAGTCGGTCATATTGCTGTTTCTGTTGCGCGTGTAATAGCTGGTTGCTACGGGCGTTCTCTACCTGTATGTCCTACCTAAGCGGCAAAAGGGGCGTTGCTCTTGAGACGGTGACGTCACGTGCGCGGTACGCTATTCCTGCGGGAAACACCGCCTTCCGCATGTCGGCTTTGTTTTTTTCCGGCCAGCACCTTTCTTACTCTGAATCCGAGGCTTGGCTGACAGCGAGGTTATTGGCGCATTATCGCCACCTACTGTTCTGATTCAAACCCCTACACCGTAAACATGCGTTAACGCGCGTTTAAGAAAATATCGCCGTTAATAGTCTAATGAGTTAACGCGAAATTAACGCGTTAACTTGCCCAGCCCTAATTTTTACATTTTAATAATGTCATATTTACTTTGTTCCTTTATGTCAGAGCCTCCACAGGAGCAACTAGAACATGGGGAAAAAAGTGAAGTACAAGAATATTCTACAAAATGGTAGCCTTTAATTATTAGACTGCATTTTAAAAAGCAACTTCCTCTTTTTTAATAGCCACTGTTAAATTAGTTTCTAACAGGTTCTTTTACTTTTGTTGCATGAGGCATGTTTCACCCTTTTTTCTTTCACAAAAATGACACAGGCTGCCATCCATTTCTTATATAAAATGGCATCTTCAACAAAATAAAAAAAATAATAAAAATAGTATTTTGACCTGGACAAAAGAAGGAGAAATTGAACTCCACAACTTGAAAGAGAAAAATTGCACTAGGGATTGAGTTGATTCAAAAGGACGTTCAGAGTAAGTTTTAATACACCATTTAACAGTAGTATTTACATAACCATCTCTTATTGCAGACAAAAGATGACTTGCTGTCTTTTCTTTATAAAAAATTGTTTAAATAAAAACGACAGGAACAAAGCATTATTTGTTTCGTCTTTTATTAAACATTAAAAAAAAATAAAAGGGTGTTCCACAATTCTGTCCCGTCCTCTGCCACTAGGTGATCCAAGTGCACTGGCTGGACAGACTTGCCTATCTCCTCCGCTTATAAAGCTGCAATCTAATCCTGTTTACATGAAACAGGATTAAGTTTGCAAGCAGGTTTAAGTTTGCGCACATGTTGCTATGACAGCAAGTCCAGGGTGAGTTTCGAAGAACCAAACGATCCAAGATCATGCCAAATCGTCAACAATCAAATCCAGCTAACTGAGTTAGCGACATACGAAGAACAGACCCAAGGTGTCAACTTTGTTTCCATCGCACTCAGTATCTGAATGTTTGATCCAGTTACTTTACAGAACATCTAAGATTTACTTGATGAATTGAACCTTTCAACTTTCCCAATTTTTTTTTTTTTTTTTTTTTTTTTAAGAATGCAATTTATAAAATAAAAAAGGTTACCCGTTATTTGCCCTTGTATTGTAGAGATTAACAATACCTTACTTTCAACAGGTGCGGTTCTAAGTTCTTTCAAGCATGCTACTGTTGAGCAATTATTGAAAAGTGCAAATTAGATCCTACCCAGCGTAATAATTTCAGGCCCATCTCCAAGATTCCTTTCATGTCAAAGGTTCTTGGAAAAAGTAGTGGCAGAGCAGCCAATTTCCTGTATGGAAAAACATGAGCTCTTCGACAATCTTCAATCTGGATTTTGTAAACTCTTCCACAGAAACTGCCTTGGTTAAAGTTTCTAGTGACATTTTAATGTCTGCAGACTCTGGAGCATCAACAGTAATTGTTCTCTTGGATCTTACATCCGCCTTTGATACTGTCGATCACAGTATTTTAATTAACAGGCGTCATGATGTAGTAGGTCTATTGGGTACGGCTCTAGAGGACTTTACAGCCAATCTCTCTGGAAGATTATTTTAGTGTTTTTGGAAACCTGTTCATGTCCAACTCAATACTTGCTATTTGGGGTACCACAGGGCTCTGTCTTGGGACCTATTTTTTTCCCCCCCTTTATACATTTTCCCTCTTGACCAGATAATCAGGTAGCCCGCTGACATCTCATTTCTATGCTGATGACATTCAGCTCTATAGGGTAGCTCACGCGTGACGTCAGCACTACATCCAGGTCCCGCGGGTAGGCAAAAAACAGTACTGTTCTCGTCTACTACATGACAAAACTGGTGATTTAGAGCGTACTTTCAGTTAGTTTATTTTTGGAATCTAAACAATGCCTACAACTTGTTGTGCTCCCGGTTGCACACAGAGGCATTCCAAATCGTTGGATGTACGTTTCTGTTGTTTACCGAAGGAGGAAGGACGAAGAAAGAAATGGATATTTTCAATGAAAAGAGCACTCGCAATCGACTGGGGGAGCCATCATATTACGACAAAATTTGCAGTCTACACTTCATCTCCGGTAAATACAACTTAATTCTGCTCTAGTCATTGTTCTACTTAAATAGCGGCGGAGGGGAGGTGGCGATCGCTAGACGGGCCGGAGAAGCGGCAGCAGCAGCAGCCGCTGCTGCTCCAGACAGCGGCTCCATTACGCCCCCGTTCACGCGCGCTAGTACGTCTGTGTTTACGCTGCACTGTCGCCGACACCCCCACCCATTTTAACAAGACAAAAAACACCAAAATAGCTTTTGCTGTGTGGACCTGGCAATCTGATACCATCAACTTACTCTTAAAACGATCTTGTGATACGTTATCTAAAGAAGAAAAAATACGTGGAGAACTCGTCAGTTTCTCTGTTTGCGTCCGCCATTGTGTTCGCCTTTTGCCTACTAGTCCTGCGCGCATGCGCAAAAAACCCAGATGAAAACAATAGCAGTGAACTACCCTATTGTTCTTTTAAGCCTATTAAATATTTTAAATTGTCCTGCTTGATAAACACCGTTAATGATATTAAACAGTTGCTCTGTGACAAGTACTTGCAAGTACTCTCTGATAAGTCCGAAACACTCATCATTGCCCCTGAGAACCAAGTAACGGAAATTAAGACATTTCTGGGTGTATTGGCCTCCTCTGTCAAACCAAACCTCAGAAACCTTGGCGTAATTTTTGATTCTGCCATGTCACTAGAGTGTCATTCTCGCAGATTGATCAAAACTGCTTCTTTCAGCTAACATATATTTCTAAGCTTCAACTTTGATATCAAAGGCTGAATAAGAGATGATTCATGCTTTTATTTCATCTTATCTCTACTATCGTTACAGCGTTTTCATATGTTTGGATAAGATCTTGGCCATCTGCAGTTACTGCACAATGCTACCGCAAGACTTGACCAATACCAAAAAAAAAAAAAAAAAAAAAAAAAAAAAAAAAACAGTACATTACCCCAGTTTTAATCTTTTTACATTGGCTACCGGTACATTTTATTTATTTTTATTTTTTTCTCTTCCAACCAGTACATTTTAGAGTTAATTTAAGTATTCTAGTCTTTACTTTTAAAGCCCTAAGTGGCCAAGTTCCAGCTTATATTACCAACCTTTTACAACCAAATTCTCCATTTTGCAGTTTGAGATCCTCCAGCTAAAGGCTGTTAATGGTTCCACAAACTGATTTCAGGACCAGAGGTGGATCGGTCTCCTAAAGCTGTAGCCCCTAGACTGTAGAATGTATTGCCTTTATCTTTACGCTGTCTTGACTCTATTCATTCTTTCAAGAAGCAGTTGAAGACCCACTTGTTCTGATTGGCTTTTAACTAGTTTTTTGCTAAGTTGTTGTATTTTATCTTTTTACATCTTCATTTTGTGTCGTTTTATGGTTATTTTATTGTGAAGCACTTTGTAGTTTTTATTCTGTGCAAGGTGCTATATAAATAAAGTTTACTTACTAACAGTGTTGCACATGGGACACATACTTTGATTTTGGTCTCTTCTAACCAGAGCAACGTCTTCCATAAGTTTCTTGTATTTGCTACATGGCTTGCTGTAAACTGCAGAGTGAGAGCTGTAGATCTCTGCAGCTCCTCCACAGTTATGGGCTGCTTCTCTAATTAATGCACTCTTCCCTATCCGGTCAGTTTAGCATAGGTCTGGAGATCTGCTCGACTCATTTTCAGATAACGAAGTAAACAGCACTGGGAGATGTTCAAAGCTTGGGATGTTGTTGTAGAACCTAACCCTGCTTTAAACTGAACCATAACTTTCTTCTTGACCAGTCTACTGGGTTCTTTTGACTTCAATTCACACCGACTTTAAGGTTCACAAAGGAGGACTCTTTACCAATAAGGTAACTTTTTAGGGAAGTTGGTTGGATTGGGTTTTACTTAGGGAGATTTGAGTTATACAAATACATACCACACCTTTCAGAGTTTTACTGTTAAAAAAAAATAAAAATCTGAAAACCATGCAGCATTTTCTGTTCACTTCCTACATGTGCATTATTTTCTGTTGGATCATCAAATTAAATTCCACTAACCCTGAGTAACCTGACAAAATGTTCAAGAAGTACCTGTAAGTGTGTTGAGGTAAACCTGGACTGCATATCTGTGTTACTCACAGTTAATAGACCATCTGTCTGCAGCACAAAACGGCTGTCATCTGTGCTGAAAAGAAATCTTTTGCGGTTCGTGCAGTCAGTGAAGCCAACTGGAAATCAAAAAAAAAAAAGTTAGTCACTTCTTCACAAAAAAGTCTAAAATACTTTACCAGGACTAAAGAGATACTAACTCAACTCAGTTTTTAGCTTTAATGAAATGCTAATCAAGCCTCTTAAAAACACTTAAAAAAAGTTTTAAGTGTTTGAAAAGGAATCAAGCCTCTTCAAAATTCTGTCACATTAAAAACATGTCCTGTAAGATCAGATTTTATCCACTGCACACTCAGCATACAGTTAATTTAAAATCCACGTTCTATAGTTTTCATCCGGCTCTTATGGGAATGAAAAAAAAAAAAAAACATTTTTCACACTGTTCAGTAGAGGTGAAATACAGACTCAGTTGTTTGTATTTATATATTAAAAATCAGTTGTCTACATAAAATCATTCTACTGTAGAGGCGGGGGTTGTCAAACACACAAAGTTGTAGCTCAATTAAATGTTAAACAAGTCATAGAACGTTCACAAGACAAACACAGAACCTAACCCTGCTTTAAGTATACTCCTGTCCGCAGTGGGTAACATTATTTAAAAACCCAGCAGAACAAGCTTTAGGTCAAGTCAAAGCCTGGCTGAAGCCCAGCTGCTGGACTTTGAGGAAGATGTGAACTGGTGTGAAGAGCTAATCAATGGCAACATAAACATTACTCTCTAAAACTTGAAAACATGTGAGTATTATAAGAAATCTAACATACAAACAAGTCAACGATGACAGTAGTGAAAATGAACACCATATTCTCTGCGGGGAATCAGTTTCATGGGAAGATCGTACCTTTGCCCAGTCTTGTCCCTGGCCTCAGGTGTTTTCTGTTCACTTTGAATATCAACAGCTCTGACTCAAATCCAGGCACACATGGCAACTCCTCTGCAGTTGCAATCTGGAAGATAAGCATTTCATTTAGATCTGCAATCACGGGGAGAGAATGTACTATTATTACGTCAACTGATCGTTATACATTAGTGGTACATTAGTTTAGATCTGTGAAAAAGCAGAGAAATGCTTTAGAAATGTTACCCAAAACAAAAAATATTTATCAGTGACAATACTTTGTCAACATCTGCATTTTAAAATGCAAGAAAAAACAGGATTAGAACAAGAGTCAAAATTTGTCTCACAATATCAATAGAAAAAAAGCAAATAAGCTCTCACAATTAGATGAAAATTATGTTTCTTACAGCCATTTATCACATTTCAGTGGTTATCAGAATGAGCTTACTATGGAAAGGACATTTGGAAAGGTCACCCAAAAGCTAAATGGAAAAGGGAAAGCATTAAGAGAATGCACATGGACCAGAAGGTTCATGGAAATGCTAAATGGAGAGGGTTATAAAAAAAAAAAAAAAAAGTATAAGATTTCTGAATTGTGGTTTTTAAATCTCAATTTCGAAATAAAATTTTAAAATACATTTTCAGACTGCAGTATTTGATAATTGATTAATATTATTTACAGTTCCTATTTTGTAATTGGTTATTTTAAGTAGAATTATTGAACACTTAAATTTGGATTTCTAATTGTATGACTTGAAATGGTTGTAGTTCTTTTTCAGCGACTCTCCTGGTCCTCCATAGGTGTCGGACCGGGAGGGGGGTGGATAAGACAAGCATTGTGCGGACGACCAATGGAGCGTAGCACACTGACAACTAAATGTTAGATCTATTTTACTTGATCATTATTTTCAGGGTTGTTTCCTTGGTTTCCTGTAATTCTTTATGTTGTCCACAAAAGGGCGGTGTTGAAAGTTGACTGCAGTTTTCTCATGGCTCGAATAGACTTCCTTTCTGATACCTTGTGAACCTTGGTTATCAGGAGTAGGTTAAATCTGTGGCCAGAAGTTGGATGGTGTATTTCTGAAATGGATGTTGGAAAAGACCTGCATGTTTGGTGCAGGGAGACCATTTCCCATGTGTGAAGATCAGCTGTGAGATCAACTGTGTGCTTCAGAGTTAACTGAGATATTGTTGTGGAATCCAGAGGCCACTGCCATATTTCTTTTGTTTAAATATATGTTGTATTCTTGGAAGGTAACTGTATTTTCTTTTGTACCCTGTTAAGTTGTCAGTTCACCTCCATTGTTGTCAAACTTGACTTTCAGTCCAAAAATTTGGTTTTGGTAAAAATAAAAAAGACCATTTCGGTTATTGCTGTCTTTACTGACAATAAAATGTACATTAAAAAACCCAGTTGTGTCCTGTTAAGAGGGTTAGTGCAGGCTACATGAAAAACTGAGCAAAATTCCGTTTTCTCCCATTTAAGCCTGATTGTTGTTGCATTGACCCACATAACAGAATTTTCACAGGCAATTATTTTCAAGTTTCAACTTTAGTTCAAGTTGTAGCTTTACTGTTTAGTAATGTCTCAGGGGGCTTTTCATTTATGTTACTTGTTTTAAATAGATATGATTAAAAGTTAAAACCATAAATCTCAACTCTTAAAAAAGGAGGTAAATTATCTATAATGACGTCCAGTGGCGGCTGGCCAGTAGGGGGCGCTCGGGCACCGCCCCCTTTAAATCGTTTAGATAATAAATGATTTCTGAACTGCAAAGTACTTAGAAATGTATTTATTCATACTGTGTGTCCAATAGACATGTTAGAATTTATTAAAATAGTAAATACATAATTCTATTTAATTGCTCACATTGTGCACACTTCCTCCTTTCCCATGTGCAGGGCGCCGGTCTAATGGGAGTGAATGTAGGCGCAGGAACTTGGGCAAGCACGTGATCTGAGGCTGACTTTTAATTGGTTATCTAGGGTTTTGCATAGGGGCGCACTGCTCTGCGTCCCGGACACACCTATTCTGTTGCGTCATTACTGGTAGAGTGTCAGTACTGGCTAATTTTTTTAAAAACATTGTGTGATTGGACAATCCCCGATTCGACTCAGCTCAGCTGCAGTTCGTTAGGTTGATTCACGGTTATGCTTGCAAAGTTGAGTAGTTTCAAAATGAGAGAAAATTCTGTTTTGTCTTTACAAAAAAATGCTTTTACAAAGCGTTCACTTGAAGAAAAAAAAAACAGGATAAAGGAGCTTGGACCGGATCGTCTTAATTTACAAATTCAGCAGCAGGCAAGTGATCTCTCCACTCCATGGTTGGACAAAGTGTAGGTAGTAGTCAGCCAGTGAAGAGGCGTTGGATACTCAGTGTAGAAGACCATGAAAGGATTGCTGCAGAGGTGAGTTGTTGTGGAAAATCACTGTTACACTGGTTTATTGTAATGTTATTTAATATATTAAGATGATGTGCTTTGTAGTTAGAAATACCGTTAGTTGTGTCTATGCTGTGTAGGTATGTTGATGTAATGTTTGTCAGCAAGATATTTTATTATTTAAGTTGTACTGAAGTTTATGGGTAATGGGGAATAAAACATTTGGTTACTGAATTTTGTATAATCTTGTCCCACAAAAATGCTGTAACACATTTCATAACACAGCCTTAAAAAATGGCAGCAAATGTTATTAAAATCAGGAAAACAATCTAGAAGAAGTCTTTTCAGAAACTGTCACGCTCTTGAAGATCCTCATCACCACACCCATGACCACAGCAGAAAGCTGAAAGGTGCTTTTCAACTCTGAAAAGAATCAAGACTTTTCTGAGAAACTCAATGACTCAGGACAGGCTGAATGCATTGACCATGTTGTCAATGGAAAAAAGACTAGTCACAGAGATGACTGACTTTAACAATTAAGAATATAATTGAGAAATTTGCTGGGCAGAAGGAAAGGAGGGCAAAATTCATGTTCAAATTGTGCTATTTTTTAAGATTTGCTTTGTTTGTTTTTCATTTGTTTGTTTGTGTGCGCCCCCCTCAGTTTTTTTAGCACCAGCCGCCACTGATGACGTGACATTTCCTTTAGGAAAAGGACCTTTTTAGAATTTATTTTTGAATTATTAAAAACACCAACGTCATGGCGAGTTAACGCTGAACCCGCAGTCACAACGGAAGCGGGGCGAGGCCAGAGTCTGCCTCTAAAGGCAGCAACGACAATTATCCAGGAAGAAACCGGTTCACAGCAACAGAAAAGTGTCTGTGTGTGTGTTAAATCAGGTTTTCATCCACCATCAGCTTTAACTCTGTTCACCGTCAGAAACTTACTCCAGAAGCCGTCTCAAAATCAAATTTAAGTTTCATCAACCATGCAGGTGTTTTTCAAACTTAACACAGAACAGCATGTAAATAAAACAGTACAACTTCAAACTTCAGACATGAAATAATGGCGAAATATGTCGAAAGGACAACAAACTTACCTGAAGAAAGACGAAAAAAACGCCACAAACCGCAAACCAAGCGGTCCCCATTTGTGAGTAAAGCTTCTTATCAAATCCTTCTCGCAACTTCAACGCAGTAAAACGACTTTATATTCAGCTGCGTGGCGTCTCTCGAAACTCTCTTCTCTAGTTTCCGCGTTTTAATGCGTCCAGACTGGCGAGTTGCTGCAGGTACTCTCAGAAGGTGACGTCAGCTCACAGGTGCGCCCCTTCCGGGTTCCTGATATGGGCATAAAGCGGCACACCTGAGCAGACAGAAACCAATAGTTTCACTTACTTTCCCTTCATAACTTGGAAGCTCACAGGAATATAGCAGACCCTAGTAATTGGTGTCCATCTGAGTCAGTGTTCAGCAGTGATCCAAGTCTAACCTCACCGAGCTGCTCTCCATAGCTTTAGTCTCATTTCCTTTACAGACTCTCCAGCAAGACTCCCCCACCCCCACCCTTTCTCTGTCATACTCTCTCTCGCACACACTAAATCAAATCACAGTCCTATTTATAACTAGTTATAAATATCTAAATTACCCTTCAGATCTGCATTCACCCTGAGCATGCAACAAAAATGTTTTTGAATATAAACAGAAAGCTATTTGGGTCATTATGGATAATTGAACTTAAAAACATAAAAAGCTTGTTGCTCTGGCATTGTCATAAATTGTAGAAATACAGCATTGAGTAATTAGCATTTTTTGGTATTCTCATCAGTGTGGTTTGTTTGAATATTTCTACTGCTTACAATGTCATCACGTGTCTGGTTTACGTTCAGAAAAATATAATGTGATTGATTTGTGCCCTTAATTGAAGTGCTGAATGCAACAGTGGGTCAGACAAACAAAAACGCATACAGATTAATGTCATTAGTTATGTCATTGTTGTCCATGTAAAATTAAAGGTGGAACCTTTAAAATAATTCCCATGCTTAAACGTTGATGGAGGCCAGTCATCAAAGCTATCCCTGAGTCCAAATGTGCTTTTTGTTAGGTTGATACAGTGTCAGCATGCACCATAATTTTCAAAGCACAAATGCATGACACTAAAAATATAAAGCAACATAAATTAAAAGCTGAGGATTTTATCACTAGCATAGCATTGTATCACTTCTATAGGGTAGCCTACAGTTGCTTTATGTCTTATTTACAAGACAGAAAGGCTTTTTACAACAAACATATGAGTCTGAATATTGTTTGTGGTTCAATCTTCTCAGCAATGACTGTTCGGCAGAAATTCCTGCCTTGTATGACCAGTTTGCTAGCTAAGATCAGACGTCAGATGTTAGCTGTAATTTCATCTTTAGTTAGCTTCAGCTTCAGTACTGTTTGTAAAAATATAATTGTGTAATTTAAAGTGGGGAAAGCAAACAAAGCACTATATCTCAGGTTACTTACCATAAATAACAGCCAGATTCAAACAACTAATGTTAGCAACATTTCATGCTAATCCATTTTAGTCTGTGCATTGAAGAGGTTTTTGTCCTTGATTTTTCTTTCTTTGTTCAGTTGTTGTTTTTTTAATTCAGTTTGAATTTTTTAAAGTTTTCTTTTTATTCTAATTCATAGTTCTTCCATTTTCCCCTGTAATCCAGGCTGTAAGGATAAGTATCACTACTGCCAAAGTAGTTCTAGGCTTTCCTGAAAGTGGCTAGAAGGGGCTAAATGACATCATCAGCTTATTTGCATACCTCTGAATGAAATTGTAATAGACGCTGTAAGAGACAGGAGTATGAGGGAGAGACAAACAGGAAGTAAAAACAATATACATATGTTTGACATTATAAATAAAAATGTCTTATTATTATTATTATTATTATTATTATTATTATTATTATTATTATTATTATTATTTTATTATTATTATCATTATTGATAATGCACTATGAATCAGTTTATGAATCAAATCAGCTTTTTTATATAGTGCCACATCACAACAGATATCTGGTGGCCCTTTACAGAGTCAGTTTAATCAAATCATACAGACAGATTTGTCAAAAGTTTTCTGTCTTGGACCGTTCATTCCTCCTGAAAGACCACACAGCCACAGTAATGCATTTTGTTTGAAAAGTGCCTTTCATAACACTCAATGATACTTTACAATATTAAAACCAAACAAATGGCAATACAAAGCATCAATAATCTAAAACAATTGTACAATAAAACATTTATATAATATGGGCAGCTTTAAAAATGTAAGTTTTAAGGTGACTTTTAAAATGGGGGAGCAAGTTAACACTGTGGATATCAGGAGGCAGTTGATTCCAGAGCTGGGGGGCAGAATAGGAAAAAGCTCTGCCACCCATGGTCTTGTGGCAGATAGAGGGGACAATGGCTACATTCTCCCCCCTCCATCCAACAGGACAAGTTCTGACACAAGTCAGAAGTCACAAGTCTGAGGCCATGAGAATATCATTAGTGATTTTTACCAGAGCTGTTTCAGAGCTATGATGAGCTCTTAAGCCTGACTGAAACTTTTTAAACAGGCCATTACTGTGTACATGTTCACATACTTGACAAGCAAGTATTTTCACAAGAATTTTAGTTAGGAAAAAATATTAGATATAGGTCTGTAATTTATTAAGTAATTTTCATCAACAGAGGGTTTCTTAAGTAAAGGTTTAATAACAGCTACGTTAAAAGCCTGTGGCATATATCCATTTACTAAAGATAGATTATTCATGTCATGTTTGAAAACTGTTGTGAAATCAGCCTCAGGAAAATAACATAATATCAGACTTTGTGGCTGATCTAAGGTCAGGGTAGATGTGGGGGACTACTATTCAATTCAATTCAATTTTTTGATATAGCGCCAATTCATGAAACATGTCATCTATAGTCACTCCTTCCCCCAGGGACTGCCTCTCACAGCAGAGGGACTTAGCTGCCCAGGTTTATCATTCTTTCAGCGTTGCCAGATTAGGTGGTTTTCCGCTCAGTTGGGTGGTTTTAATTTTTATTTTGCAGGTATAATTTGCTTTGGGCAGGTGGACATAATTTGGGCGGATTTGAAGTCAGTTCGGCAGTTTTTGAGTTAACCTGTTAATGTCATAATTTCATCATTGGTCATCAGCAGTTATTGGGGATATTTGACTCAACCGTGTACTGATCACAAATCCCAATGGCCTGTATAGTTCAGATGAGTTCAGCGTTCAGATGTTGCATTCAGATTTTCAGCCTTTCATTCAACTGTGGATTTTGTAATAAAGTTAAGAAATCATAACGACCATAGTAAATGTAATTATTTTAAATGTGTAGAATTAAGCTTTGCATATTTATGTGTGCACATTGATCATAGTTTGTGTCTTTCAAACATAAAACAAAAGTTGTTTTGAGGCTGATCTGCAAACATGTTAGGGGCAAGGATGTCACATTACACTCACACTGGATTTGTCGTTGCTGTGCTATGTTGTGTGGTCTTTAGCAAAAGAACTCTGTCAGGTTCTGTTGGATTGCTGCTTTTGGAAACGCATAGTATTGTAAGGTCCGCCCATACAATCAATATAACATTATTTGATTGGGCGGGTGTTTTGTGTGTTGTGGCAGTTTTTGACATATTTTTGGGCTGGTGAAGAGCTCTTTTAAGCTAAACCTGAGGGTTTTGAAAAATACTCAGAAAAGACAGGGCTATGTGGGAATACTGTTATTTCTTTACAATCAATGCCATATGTCAGTACTTGGTCCAAAGGATGACATGGGTAGTTGGATATTTTGACCAAAACCAATTGAATCTAGGACAATTCTTAAGACTACATTAAGGTTATCACATTCAGTGTCAACATGAATGTAAAAATCCCTCACTATAATAATATTGTCAGTGTTTAACACTAAATCGAAGGGGATGGTGCCGTCTAACCACGGCAACATCTCCGACAAAGCGGAGACGCTGGAGCATTGCACATTGTTTAGGGTTGATTGAACGGGGGATGCGAATATAAGCATCCCCCATTCAAAGGAGGACTGGCAGTTTATATCTACAACTCCCGGTGCACTTTTGGCAAAAATCGTCGGAATCATCTGTTTACCTGACGTGGAATACCTTGCAGTTAAGTGCAGACCTTTTAAACTGGCTGGAGAGCTCGGTTCTGTATAATCATTGCTGTTTATATCCAACAGATGGCTATTGCTAAGCTAGCTCTTGAAGAACTGTACTGCTTTGTTAGTGGCCAAATCAACAGTAATCCAGAGGTGGCTATGATAATTGCTGGGGACTTTACCCATGTTAATTTAAAGTTGTGCTCCCCAATTTCCATAAATTTATTAAGTTCCCGACTAGAGACAATAATACATTAGATTAAGTTTACTGTAACATCCCAAGAGCATACAAAGCTGACACAACTCCTTTCTTTGGCTCATCAGATCACATCTCTGTGGACCTGATTCCACACAAGCCACTGATCTGTAGAACCAGACTGGTGATAAACACTCAGGTGGGGACAGAAAAGCCCTGCTTAGCTCTACAGGACTGTTTTGGAAACACTGACTGAGATGTATTTAAAGAGGGCACTGACTTACAAAGCTACACATCATCTGTGCTTTCCTATATCCAGTTCTACACTGATGCTGTCCTACCCACAAAGACAGAATGTTTTTGCATCGAGGATCACTTCAACAATCCACGTGACATGTGGAGAGGTATCAGAAACATCACGGAGTACAAGCACAAACAGCTTCTTTGCATGCTTCCACTCTCCAAGCAGCAGGGAGCCTGAACATCATCCCCAGCCAGAGGGGCACCACCAGCCTATCGTCCTGTAGCCCCACCAAGTAACCTCTTCCCTTAAAAAGGTAAACACCAACAAGGCTGCAGGTCCAACATGGTGTCAACCCAGACGCTTAAATCGTGTGCGGACCTGCTAGCAGGGGTCTTTCCAGACATCTTCAACCTCTCCCTGCAACTCTCCACGGTTCCTGTCTGACTGATATCCTCCGTTATCGTGCCTGTCCCCAAGAAACCAATCATCACCTGCCTCAATGTCACCTTCCTCGTCCAATCGCTCTGACCCTCATCATAATGATGAGGAATCCCACTACAGGGATGAGTTCTACGATCTCACACAATGGTGCTCTAGGTAAAACGTGATCCTGAGCACCAACAAGACCAAGAGACAATAATAGACTACAGAAGGTCCAGGAGGACTGAACACTCTCTGCTCCTCTCTACATACAGGGGTAGGTGGTGGAGCGAGTGGACAGCATTAGGTTCCTGGCCATTCACATGTCCTCCGACCTCACCTGGATTGCAAACAACTCCCACCTCCCACTTGGTGAAGAAGGCCCAACAACGGCTCTTCTTCCTCAGGAAACTGAAAAGGTCTGGACTTCCCACTAAACTGCTAAAAAACTTCTATAGAGCTAGCATAGAGAGTGGAACGCTTCCCGGGCGCCGCACATGGCAGCCCAATGCTCCCCACGGGTGATGGGTTAAAAGCAGAGAACAAATTTCGTTGTAATGTATGTTTCAATTTATGTTTCAATGACAATAAAGATGATATTACTATTACTATTGTTTTATGCATCAACATGACTGTATGGTATGGGAGCTGCACAGTTCAGGAGAGGAAGGACTTAGCATGGGTGATGAAAACAGCGCAGAGGACTCTGGGATGCTGTCTGTAGAATCTAGACTCAATTTATGCAGAACGTGTCCAAAGAAGGGCCAGACGCATCTTTACTGATCCCACCCACTCAGGCATATCCTGAGTGGGTGGGATCAGTGCCCCTCTCCCATCAGGTATCTGGCCTCAAAGCCAAAACAAATAAACTTAGAAACAGCTTCTTCCCAAGAGCTGTGAGGGCTACCACCCCCTGATGGGAACTTTAAAATCATCCCACTGTTATTTGCCCATCATATGTTACAATCACCTTAATATTACTGCCTACTTGCACACTATCATTTCAGAATATCTACATTCACATTGCTGTAAACAAAGCCTCAAATCATCATTGTACAGTAAGCACCTTACTATCCCATTATCTGTTATGTGTGACTCTCCAGAATGCTACAAAAAAAAAAAAAACACTGTAACAGTTTGCCTTCATTATGTGTAATGTTAACCGGAGTGACCAGAGAGAAATTTCTTCATGGTAAGACGCGGTGACAATAAAACACTGTTGACTCTTAAATCAAGTAAGAAGTTTGAGAACAGAAACAAAAACTGAGAGTAAGGGCCTGTTGGACGATACAAAACAACAAACAGAAGAGGTTTTATTGCTTTGCACTCCTCCTCCTTGCATATATATGCATATATATATATATATATATATATATATATATATATATATATATATATATATATATATATATATATATATATATATATATATATATATATATATATATATATTATATTATATTATATTATACAGATTGGTCAAAAATGTCCTATATAAGGAAACCAATTGATTGCATCAAAGTCCTGACAAGCAGCATTCACTCCTGGGGAAGCATAGAGCCACAGGGAGAGTCGTCTGCATTGTACATGGCTTTGCTGCAATCCCTCATACTGAGCAAGTATGAAGCGACAGTGGGAAGAAAAACTCCCCATTAACGGGACGGAAAACCTCCGGCAGAACCGGGCTCAGTATGAACGGTCATCTGCCTCGATCGACTGGGGGTTACAGAAGACAGAGCAGAGACACAACAAGAGAGACAAAAAAGCACACAAGCACACATTGATCCAGTAATCTGTTCTACATTAGATGGTAGTAGCGGATGATGTCACATATACACACACACACACACACACACACACACACACACACACACACACACACACACACACACATATATATATATATATATATATATATATATATATATATATATATAGATATATATATATATATATATGGAGGGATATATATATATATATATATATAGTATATATAATATATATATATATATGTATTATATATATTATCTATATATATATATATATATAATCTATTATCTATAGTGTATATAATTATATGTATATATATATATATCTGTTATATTCTTATCATATATCTGTGTTCTTCTCTCTATCTCTCTATATCTCTGTGTGTCTATCTATATCTGTGTATATCTCTCTCTATTCTCTCTCTCTTCTGTTGTGTCTCTCTACTCATGTCCTATCTTCTCTCTCTCTCATCTAATCTATCTCTATCTATCGCTCTGTCATCTGTCCTCGATCTCTGCTCTGTCTACTATCTTGATTCTATCTACTCTCATTCTCTCTCCTCTCTCTCTCTCTCTCTCTCTCTCTCTCATCTCTCTCTCTCTCTCTCTGTTCATCTCTCTCTCTCTCCTCTCTCTCTCTCTACTTCTCTCTCTCTCTCTCTCTCTCTCTCCTCTCTCCTTATCTATTCTGTGTGTGTGTGTCTATGTGCCCTCCTCCGCTACTCCATCTATGTAGAATATGAATATGTATGTATGTATGTATGTCTGTGTGTTTAGAAGGAGTTGACTCATTTATGCTAACATAGTCCATTACAGCCAGAGCGACCTTATATTCAATAAACCACATTTAATTGTATTATTTTTGTTCAATTTGAATCATATTTTTTTCTATCAGATTTCTTCTGATTTGCTCCTTTTAGATCAGTTTTTAATCTGTTTAGTTTTGGCCATGTGAAAGACACTGTCTCAATGGGGTAATGGGTGGGTAACGGTACAGAAGCTGCAAAGAGGTGTGTTAAACTTCCTGGTGTTGTGCAATTATACACTGTTTAAAGTTATTTAATGTTTATTAAATAACCCTCTTTCTGTTAAGTATTGTCTGGTGATGATCAGCTCTTAACCTGATATCAAGACAATGGTTGAAAGGGATGTATTTGAGCACTGTCACTACCCGATCCGTACAGGAAGCACGATCCGTACAATCAGCTCATTTGCGCGTGCACAAACATATTAACTTCCGGTTGGCAATATTTCGTTTTTCTTACTTTTTTATTCTTTCGTATTTTTTTGAAGCGGGGGTTTCTTTTAGTATATCTTTGTATTTGCGTCAATATTGCAGATTCTAAAAATGAAAAACAGAAAAACATTAAAAAAGTTAAATCGCCGTGGGTACTAATGACGAGGTCTTCTCTTGTTTTTGTACACCAGAGGGCGCTAAAATGTCAACTGATAACTTTAACGTTCTAATAAAACTATTTTATACAGATTAATTGTGTTCAAGTTAATTATACAACTTTATGTAGTGTAAAACATTACAATATATTAGGGCTGGGCAACGATTAAAATATTTAATCGCGATTAATCGCGATTAATCGCATTGTATTTACAAACTCCAAGAATGAATTCAAAAGTAGTGTAAAGAGCACTTTTATTTTAATGTTCTGCTGCCATATGAACAAAAGGGTTGTAACATTTGTAGCACTTATTTTATACTGGATATTTTCAACCCATCTATTGAATTTAGTGCACTAGTTGATCTTTTCTTCATAAGAGAACAGCAAGCACTGCAGCCAAAATATGGCCTTTTTTGACCTGCTGTATATTAGCCAGTCCCTAAGCTTGATGTATCATGAAACTGTTGACCTTTTGGGTTTTGTGGTTTTTATTTTATTATTACAATTAAATAATAATAATAATAATAATGTTATGTTCAGTGTTTTTTCGCTAATCCACCTCTTATATATTTCAATCCTTATGTAATTTTGTCTGTGTTGTGTGCACCTGCCTGTTGCTTTAATCCTATAAATTTCCCCGTCGTGGGATAAAAAAAGGATTAACTAATGTTATCTTATCTTAAATAACACTTTTTAATATATGTACTGGGTTCTTTCAAGGTCTTAATTACATGTTATGTGTGGGCTCCAGTAACATCCATCCATCCATCCATCCATCCACTGATCTACCTGGATGTTCCCTGGAGGACTGAAACGCCTCAGTCAGAGACGTCTGTGGGTCTGTCGGGGCAGTGAGAGAAGTTTCGTCTCCTCTCTCCGTTTCTGGGGCTCGACGTTTTCATGTTTTTTCACGTGCTTAGATAAATTTGTTGTGTTTCCACTGAAATGAACCGGCTTTTTACAAAACATACAGCTTGATTTCATTTACGGTATTAAAATAAAGCCAAACGGTGCTACTTCCCCTGTTCATGTTTTTTCGCTGCTGCGGTCTCTCTCAGCTGTTTGTGTGTTAAGTTTGGGTGCGAGCTGAGTGGGCGGGCCAGGCTGAGCCTGCGTGCTGATTGGCTGGCGCCGCTGAGCCATGTACGAGAGGGGAGGGGGAGCGGGAGAGTGCTGCCGTGACAGCTCGCTGCAGTCAGCGCGCCTGCTGACTGACACTGACTGAAAGCATGTGAGCAACATGCGTTAATGCGCGATAAAATAAATATCGCCGTTAATAGTCTAATGAATTAACGCGAAATTAACGCGTTAACTTGCCCAGCCCTACTATATATATATATATATATATATAGATCCTAGATAGAGATATATATACTATATAGTAGATATATAGAGATGATATATATATCGGATCGATATCTACGATAGATATATAGATATATATATATATACCCTCCATATAGTATATATAGAATAATATAATATCTATATATATATATATCTATATATATTATATATATATATTGTCAGGGTTTTCGCGGGCATGCCCGATTAGGGTGCTATCCTTTTCCCCTCACAGGTGGCCTTGATGAGCAAGGAGGCGTGCTGTGGCAGGTGTTCGGCCCTACGCGCGCTGGGTTGGACTATTTAAGCGGATGGCTGCCAGCACACACCACTGCCAGAGTGTTAACCTAGTGTAAGCCTCAGTTGGCCACTGTCAGATGACAGCTCACTTACCCTGTCGGTAACTTTGTTCTCCCTGTGTCCCAGGTTTACCTCAAGCCCTGGATCCCGTCCTAAACGCTTTCGAAGCTCAAGCACCCGTCGCCTGATCGCTCCAGATCCTTGCCCTCCGATCACAGCTGGCAGTCGGTCCAGGATTCCTCCGAGTTCCGTCAGCTGGACCCGACCCACTCTCGCCCGGCACGCCAACCTGCCTTCTCGTCCTCTGTGCTCCGAACGCCCGTAGAGCCCGTAGACCACTCCCCTTGGCTAAGTCTCAGCTGATCTCGGTAAGAGCGCACCGGTGGATTCGCTTCACGAACCCATTGTCCGGATCTAACCGTTTCCTCTCGTTTCAAAGGTCCGATTCCCCATCGCCTCCTGTGAACCAGACGTTCCTTCGCTCCCAGCCGTCTCCCGAGCCCCTGCGTTTTCTGATCTCGGCGGATTAATTGTTTGCCCTAAAGAATAAACTGTTGGAACTCTGACTTGTTCTCCTGAGTGTCCCTGCATGTGGGTCAGACACCTGAAAAGCATGACATATATATATATATATATATATATATATATATATATATATATATATATATATATATCGTGCCTTCTGTACGGATCGGGTAGTGACAAGCACTAGCGATCTTTTAACAGCAAAACTTGCACATACATAGAATAAAGGAGTGACAACTTCTTTTCAAGTTCAAGAATTTAATAACAGAAATAAAATGAACATCCAGAGAACATCACTATGTAATGCTGTTTACCTGAATTAACACAATATTTCGATTAAAGGCATACTATGCAACCGGGGTTGATTTTCCAGCGAGGCTCCCCCCAGAGGGCGAAAGTAAAAGTGCACTGTCATAAAGATGCTCAGCTGTTCTGGTTTCTCCGTCAAGACAGGCGTGGTTGTTTTGAGCTTAGCAGACAGGCGAACGCAACGAAAAGTAAAAAAAAAAAACGGCAGTACAAACAATGAACACAGTGAAAGTATGAACATCAGGCTTCCCGGAGCGCTATCTTGGCAACATTCAAAAAATAAAATAAAAATAAAAATAATAATAATAATAATAATAATAATAATAATAATAATAAAACTTGATATGCTTGCATGTTTATTTGAGGTTAACACGCGGTTCTTTGTTGCTTTCGCGCGTGCATATAGTGAATGGCAGGGCAAAAACACATGGAGTTCTCGTCGTAAAGCAAGACCGACTCTCGCGGTCTTGCACGAGACTTCTGAGCCTGTGGGTGCGAGCTGAGGGCTCCTGCAATTGCAAGTGCGGTATTTCCCCCACAGACCACCAGGGCGGCCGAGAAAACCTTTGTTCGACCTGAAATGACTCATTTAATCATCCAAAACGGTATGGAACACATTAATTAACTGAAAAATGTTGCATAGTATGCCTTTAAAAGACTGTTAAAAAGCAAAGTAGATTTAAATAAAAGGATGAAATCAAAAATGCTTAATATAAAGCAAAATTCAACATCTTTTGAAAAGCAAGATCTTTAGTCCTTTTTTGAAGGTCTCTACAGTCTGGACATTTCCGGGGATAGTGTAATTAAGGAAATGTCATTCAAAACATGTCATTCAAAACGATTCATGTCCCCATTAATCAAGAACATAAAGTCCCTCTACTGTAGAGGAACATTATGCAAGGTGGAAGGGAGTAAGATGTATAGGGTAGAGCAACTGTGGCTTGTTGGATTGAGTAGTTGTCTGGCAATCAGAAGGTTGTTGGTTCAATTCCAGCTTTTCTTTTTTTTCTATTTTTTCCATTTTTTTCTCTTTTTTCTTCTTTTTTTCCCTTTTTCTTCCTTTTTTTCCTCTTGTTTTTCCTTTTTTTCTCTTTTTTTTCTTTCTGTTTTCCTTTTTTTCCCTTGAAACATGTCAATGTTCCCCTCAGCAAGGCACTTAACCCCAAGTTGCCTACCGAGCTGTGTCTTGGTGTATAAATTTGTGTGTTAGTGAGAGCCACTGGGTGAATGTGGCTATAGTGTACAGTGTATTGGGTGGAGAGCATGATTGGAAAAGTGCTATATAAGTTCAGTCTGTTTACCAATTGAGTGCACATCCATAATTTGTGGCAAAGGGGATTTTGTTTCCATTCCTCAATGTTTCTTTTCAGGCTCTGTGTGAGTTATGTTGTATTAAATCATTGGCTTGTACTATTTTGTTTCAAGTGGCTGCTGTGAAGTATTAGTGGAAGTAAATCTAGCCGTTCAGAAATTAATCTTGCTGTAGGTCTGACTGTATGGCTCCTTGGAGATGACAGCTGAAATCAGCTTTTCAAGATTTTATAACCGATATCTATCTTTGTAAGTCTTTTGTTATTTTTTTCTGTTTGTTTTGTTTTCACTTTTGTTTGTAGCACTTTAAGACACTCGTAATAATATCCATCATTGGTATAATGTTACTCCATCCATCCATTTCTCTACCCGCTTATCCGTGTAGGGTCGTGAGGTGTCTAGTGCTTATCTCCATTGGTCAATGGGTAAGAGGCAGGGTCCACTATGGGCAGAGCAATGTTATTATTTTTAAATAGTTATTATTATTACAGTGTGGCAAAAAAGTATTTATCCTACTTAGAAAGATGAGAAAGGTCTGTATTTTTTTATTATAGATACACTTAACCATGAGAGACAAAATGAGAAAAAAAATCAAGGACATCACATTGTATGGTTTTTAAAGAATTTATTTGGAAATTATGGTGGAAAATAAGTATTGAGTCACCCACAAACAAGCAAGATGTCTGGCCCTCACAGACGTGTAACTTCTTCTTTAAGAAGCTCTTCTGTCCACCACGTGTTACCTTTATTAATGGCATGTGTTTGAACTTGTTAACTGTATAAAAGACATCTGTCCACAGCCTCAAACAGTTGGCCTCTAAACTCAACCATGACCAAGACCAAAGAGCTGTCGACAGACACCAGGAAGAAAACTGTAGACCTGAAGAGTGAATCTACAATAGGCAAGCAGGTTGGTGTGAATAAATGGACTGTAGGGGCAATTGTGAGAAAATGGAAGACATACAAGACCATTGATAATCTTCCTAGATCTGGGGCCCCACACACGATCTTCCTCAGCAAACTGAGCCTATTGTGAGTCTAGATCACAATTGGCTCAGTAATTATGTTTGGATGGAATGTGCATCCAATGTTTCTATAACTGTCACTGCTCTTAAGTTTTTCTTACCTTTTTGGAGAAAAGCGTCTGATTTCTCCTCGCTTTGATCTCAGTGCATCCAGAATGTATTCACACGTGTAATTTGAGCAGACCAGAGAAATAAATGTCAGTCCACACAGTGACAATCAAGTGATGGATTTACAATCTACAACCCCTTTTTGATTCTACAACCCCTTTTTGATTCTTACTCAACATACACATTTCATTCTCATTCTAACAGTGATAAAAAAATAAGAGTCTGGTTGTAAAGCTCTGCTAGGAATATTGCTACTATTACTGTTCTTATTAGTAAGTTTAACTGTCTAAATCATTTTAGTGAGAAACTGAGACAGAGAACCTTTTAACAGAGAGCAGTCAAGTGAAGTGAGTGCAATATCTTACCATTCATTCTTCCTTCCAACACACAGATAAAAGGGTGTGGGGGAGGAGAGAAATGAGCGGTCAATCCAAAGTCATCACCACTTAGACAGATTAAGGAAGATGTGATGGAGAGGAAGAGAAGAAGAACGGAATGAGTAAGAAGAGTGGGAGAAGGAAGAGGAGGACAGCGTGTCAGATTACAGTTTTGAGCTTCTTCAGTTTGAAGGTTGAGTGTTTCACTTCCTTTTATGTGTCTACAGTATGTTTAATTGAACATTGAGAAGTCTATGCAGAGGTTGCTTGCACAACCACAAGTGTCCAATTTTTAAATTCTTAAATTAAAGTGCAATGTTAAAATTACACTTTAGATAGGATATAACAAAAAACCTATAACAATGGGGTTCCAAATTGTCTTTTTTTCTCTTACTTTAGACCTAGTGCATTACAGATGCTAGTGGTGCTTTTACTCTAGTGATAGCATGAGACACAGTCTGCAACCCACACAATTGGTTCAGGAAGTGCAGCTCATCCAGGATGGATCAATGCGAGCTGTGGCAAGAAGGTTTGCTGTGTCTGTCAGCGTAGTGCCCAAAGCATGGAGGTGCAACCAGGAGACAGGCCAGTACATCAGGAGATATGGAAGAGGCTGTAGGAGGGCAGCAACCCTGCAGCTCTGCCTTTGTGCAAGAAGGAACAGGAGGAGCACTGCCAGAGCTCTGCAAAATGACCTCCAACGGGACACAAATGTGCATGTGTCTGCTCAAATGAACAGAAACAGACTCAAAGGCCCCAACGTCCACAGGTGGGGGTTATATTTACAGCCTAACACAATGCAGGACGTTGGCATTTGCCAAAGAATACCAAGATTGTCAAATTCACCACTGGTGCCCTGTGCTCTTCACAGATAAAAGCAGGTTCACACTGAGCACATGTGAGAGATGTGACAGTCTGGAGACCCCGTGGAAAACGTTCTACTGCCTGCAACATCCTCCAGCATGACTGATTTGGCAGTGGGTCAGTAATGGTGTGGGGTGGCATTTCTTCGGGGGGCGTACAGCCCTCCGTGTGCTCGCCAGAGGTAGTCTGACTGTCATTAGGTACAAATATGAGATCCTTAGACCCATTGTGAGACCATATGCTGGTGCGGTTGGCCCTGGGTTCCTCCTAATGCAAGACAATGCTAAACCTCATGTGGCTGGAATGTGTCCGCAGTTCCTGCAAGATGAAGGCATTGATGCTATGGACTGGCCCGCCCGTTCCCCAGACCTGAATCCTATAGACCACATCTGAGATATCATGTCTCGCTCCATCCACCACGTTGCACGACAGACTGTCCAGGAGTTGGAGGATGCGTTAGTCCAGGTCTGGGAGGAGATCCCTCAAAAGACCATTCGCCACCTTATCAGGAGCATGCCCAGGCGTTGTATACAGCATCTTGGGATGTCCACTTGCACCTTAAGGACAATTGTTCAAAAACAATGTTGAAAGTAGCATGTTTATTTTAATGTTTATAATTATGCAGCCTATTCTAATGTGATGTTAAAATTAGTCCAAATAAAGGGAAGTCAGTGATTTTTACACCGACCAGCGAAAAGACAAAACATTAATCAAAGAAATTTGAATATTCAGACAATAAAATAAATGAAGTTCGAAATGATTCCACTTTTTCCACAAGCATTCACGTTTCAGTTTACACTGAGGGATAGACGGTAGAAACCAGGTATGAGTCAACCATAATTTCTGTCTGAGCAATAGCATTATTTAAATGTTGTTGTTTTCTTCAAATTCAGAGGTTTACATTTATTTTTTCGTTTCCTTAGAATTTGGAAGAGTAACCTTATAAACTGTATGACCTTGGTCAAACATTTATGGTATTCACACACAAACGTTTGACAATAGTTTTTTGAATACTGTTTAATACAAACACATACATTTCTTTTCAATCTAAAGCACCAGTATGAACAGTATTGCATGCTGTTTCAACCTGCACATAATTACACGTATTTACACATGAATATGGCCTTGAGGCATTTGAAAATTAAGGATTAACCTTTTTCTTCTTGTTTTATATTGGTAATAAAACTGCTGCCATTTATGTTGGCATGATAAAAAATATTTAGGCGTGTCAAGCTAACCCTTCAACCTTCACTTTTTGGCCACAGGTGTGCTTCCATTTTTATTTTGTGCGATTGCTTTTGTCTTATGGAACAGACACTGACCTACACACACTGATCTCTATTTATTCACTGGATTGCTGATTTGCCCAAAAAAATGAAGTCACTGGCCGCCATCTTGCTACTCCGTACTCCCACAGAATCCCACAGAATTTGGTTGCAACAACAAGCAGTTTTCTGGGCTGTGTGAAAACGTTTCACAGGTAATTTTACAGTCAGTGGATGTACTAACACTATCAACTACTAGGAAATTATGTGCTGAAATATTTTACATGGTATTAATATTAAATATATATATAGTGTCAAGGTTTTGTTTACCGATGAACTCAGGACGCACACACGGAACTAAAAGTTTGAGACGTTATTGAAAGAAGTGTGCTGGGTGATGAGTGATGAAGACCGGAGGTTCAGGACTGCAGAAAGTCAGGGATGTAGATGATGGCAGGAGCTGACGGCCCGGAGACAGAGAGTCCACACTTGCTAGGTGCTGCTCGGCTAGCAGGCCTCATAGCACTCAGGTTAGCAGTTCATTGGAGACACCAGGGCACAGAGCTGAGCTTCACCAGGGCGGCTAGTCAGGTTAGCAGAACTTGAGAGACACCAGGGCACAGAGCTGAGCTTCTCCAGAGCGGCTAGTCAGGTTAGCAGAACTTGAGAGACACCAGGGCACAGAGCAGAGCCTTTCCAGGATGGCTAGTCCAGTTAGCAGTTCTCTGGAGACACCAGGACACAGAGCAGAACCTCTCCAGGAACAAACAGTGAACGAACAGTCTTTAGAGTGACTGGCAGGACTAACCTTAACAACAGGAGCAAAACAAAGCTTCCAAGGCAAACCGGGGACTGGCATGTGGAGGTGTGGAATGATGACGGCCCAGTGCTGAACTGAAGGCAGAGGGAGGTTTAAATAGAGCACTTCACAGGTGGAACAAGGGTCTGGCTAATTGACTGGTAAATGATTCTCAGGTGTGACTGACTGCTGAGGAGGTGAAGTGAAAACTGACAGAAAATAACTGATGACTGAAAACTAACAATAAATAAAGTCAAACCTAACCCAAAAGAGATGAAAAAATGAAAATAACAGAAAAACAAAGCCAAACCAAAACTCAACCATAACATATAGTATATATCCTTGGAAGGGGTACTGGAGAGTGCCCCTCCTTTGGGACTCCCTCATTTTGCTGGGGGACTTCAACGCTCACGTGGGCAATGACAGTGGGACCTGGAGGGGCGTGGTTGGGAGGAACGGCCCACCTGATCTGAACTTGAGTGCTGTGAGACGGAGCTTTAACTCCCACCTCCGGAAAAACTTTGAACACGTCCCGAGGGAGGTGGGGGACATTGGGTCTGAATGGACCATGTTCCGCGCCTCTATTGTTGAGCCGGCTAGTCGGAGCTGTGGCCGCAAGGTTGTCGGTGCATGTTGCGGCGGCAACCCTCGAACCCGCTGGTGGACACCAGCGGTGAGGGAAGCAGTCAAGATAAGAGAAGGAGTCCTACCGGGCTTTTTTGGCCTGTGGGACTGATGTGTACCGGCTGTCGAAGCGGCAGCAGCTCGGCTGGTTGCCTAGGCAAAAACTCGGGCGTGGGAAGAGTTCGGAGAGGCCATGGAGAAAGACTTCTGGACAGCTTCGAAGCGATTCTGGTCCATTATCCAGCGTCTCAGGAGGGGTAAGCAGTGCAGTACCAACACTGTTTATAGTGGGGGTGGTGTCCTGCTGACCTCGACTCGGGATGTCATGCTTGGGTGGGCGAAATACTTTGAATTGCGCAAGCAGAGTCTGAGAACTCTGGGTCGGGTTATCCCATCTCTGGTGCTGAAGTTGCCGAGGTTGTTAAAAAGCTCCTCGGTGGCAAGGCCCTGGGGGTGGATGAGATTCGCCCTGAGTACCTTAAGGCTCTGGATGTTGTGGGGCTATGTTGGTTAACGCGGCTGTGCAGCATTGCGTGGACATCGGGGGCAGCTCCCCTGGATTGGCAGACTGGGGTGGTGGTCCCCCTATTTAAAAAGGGGGACCGGAGGGTGTGTTCCAACTACAGAGGAATCACACTCTTAAGCCTCCCTGGTAGGGTCTATTCAGGGGTTCTGGAAAGGAGGGTCCGTCGGATAGTCGAATCTCGGATTCAGGAAGAGCAGTGTGGTTTTCGTCCTGGCCGTGGAACACTGGATCAGCTCTACACCCTCAGCAGGATCCTGGAGGGTGCATGGGAGTTTGCCCAACCGGTCTACATGTGCTTTGTGGATCTGGAGAAGCATTCGACCGTGTCCCCCGAGGGATCCTGTGGGGGTACACTGGGAGTACGGAGTACCGGGCCCTTTAATAAGGGCTGTCAGGTCTCTGTATGACTGGTGTCAGAGTCTGGTCCGCATTGCCGGCAGTAAGTCGGACTTGTTTCCGGTCAGAGTTGGACTCCGCCAAGGTTGCCCTTTGTCACCGATTCTGTTCATAACTTTTATGGACAGAATTTCTAGGCGCAGCCAAGGTGTTGAGGGAATCCGTTTTGGTGGCCTTAGGATTGCGTTTCTGCTATTTGTGGATGACATGGTCCTATTGGCTTCATCAGGGCGTGATCTACAGCTCTCACTGGAGGGGTTCGCAGCCGAGTGCAAAGCGGCCGGGATGAAAATCAGTGCATCTAAATCCGAGACCATGGTCTTGAACCGGAAAAAGGTAGAGTGCCTCCCCCGGGTTGGGGAGGATGTACTGCCCCTAGTGGAGGAGTTCAAGTATCTTGGGGTCTTGTTCATGGATGAGGTGATGATGGAGCGGGAGATTGACAGGCGGATTGGTGCGGCGTCTGCTGTGAAGCGGGCGCTGTACCGGTCCGTTGTGGTAAAGAGAGACCTGAGCCAAAAGGTGAAGCTTTTGATTTACCGGTTGATCTACGTCCCTACCCTCATCTATGGTCACGAGCTTTGGGTCGCGACCGAAAGAACGAGATCCCAGATACAAGCGGCCGAAATGACACACCGTGGTGTGTCTGGGCTCTCCCTTAGAGATAGGATGAGGAGCTCAGTCATCCGGGGAGAACTCAGACTACAGCCGCTGCTCCTCCACGTCGAGAGGAGCCAGTTGAGGTGGCTCGGGCATCTGCTTAGGATGCCTCCCGGACGCCTCCCTGGTGAGGTGTTCCGGGCACATCCCACAGGAAGGAGGCCCAGGGGAAGACCCAGGACATGCTGGAGGAACTATGTCTCCCGGCGGGCACTGGGAGACATAGTTCCTCCAGTTCCACTTGGGAGCTGGCCCAAGTGGCTGGGGAGAGGGACGTCTGGCCTCCCTACTGAAGCTGCTACCCCCGCGACCCGACCCCGGATAAGCGGAAGAAAACGGACAGATATAGTATATATAAATATGTGTATGTGTGTGTATATATATATATATATATATATATATATATATATATATATATATATATATATATATATATATATATATATATATATATACAGTACATATATATATATATATATATATATATACAGTACATATATGTAAATATATGTTTTTGTACATTGTTATTTATATGTTTATAAAAGGGCTGCACAGTGGTGCAGTGGGTAGCACAGTTGCCTTGCAGCAAGAAGGTTCTGGGTTCAAATCCAACCCTGGGTCTTTCTGCATGGAGTTTGCATGTTCTCCCTGTTTATGCATGGGTTCTCTCCAGGTACTCTGGCTTCCTCTCACAGTCCAAAAACATGACTGTTAGGTTAATTGGCTTCTCTAAATTCTCCTTAGGTGTCTGGTGTCTGTGTCAGACTGGTGACCTGTACAACATTCTTGCCCAGTGAATGCTGGAGATAGGCACCAGCAACCCCCGCAACCCCATGAGGTATTAAGCGGGTTGGAAAATGGATGGACGGATGGACTTTCTCAGTACTTGATAGTTTTAGTACATAACATAAAAGTATATGGCATTTGACATTTTAAATTTTTTAAGCCCTCCCTGAACATGAGAAAATCCTCGTTATTCGATGCTGTAGCCACATATTCCCTAGTTACTGGAGGAAAATAGGGAGTAGCAATATGGCGGCTGGTGGCTTCAAAGCGACTCGTTCTAACAGCGCGCTATTAGCAATCCAGTGTAGAATAGAGATCAGTGCCTACACACAACTACATGCTTAAGGTCCACAGTCATCCTGCAATGAACACAATTTTGTCACATGGACAAATATTTCTTATTAAGTTTTCCATATGAGCTGAACCCAGGGAGGCTAAATGAACACGCTGGTTTCCAAGTTAATGAGAATGAACGGATATTACGTCACTTATTCTTTGGTATTTATGCTCACTTGGACTTGGTTTTAGGAATTGAAATTATAAAACATATTCACAAAGAAACAATCAATGCTCTATAAAAACATCTTCAGCAGTTTTTGCCACCTTAGCAGAAAGATTAGTCAAGCGTATCAGGCATTTCAAACAATAAAGGCCTTACTATTTTTCAGTGACTATCTGTCCAACCATGAGAAACAAAAACTTAGTAAATCATCATCCAGACCTCAACCTGACTTGAATGCTGTATGACCTGTGCAGAATGAATATCCACAAAGTATTGGTGATGGGAAGCAATGTTGTGAAGCAGAATGAGCCAAAATGGCTTTGATGGATTGGATGATCTTCATTTTTTTCCATGTTTGTTTCTAGATTCTTCAAAGCTTTCTTTTTCTTCTGTAACATGGGGCAAATGTCTGAAAAACCACTGCTTTAAGATATTGATATTAATAATATTCTGTCATGAAGATTTTTGACTTGGCTGTGCAAATTTTTTTTCATTCCTTTGCTACTGCACCACATTTAGTACTTACAAATATTTTAATTATGCATAAATGCTTCAAACGACTAAACGTTGTTGAATCGACAACTTTGCTGGTGGTGTGTTTTAACCCCCAAAGCTACATGGAGGAAGGTCTTTGTTTGATTGAATAAAAAAAAAGTTTTGATGAAAACAAAAATTGAATGAAGTGGCTTTTTTTAATCAAATAACAAGAAGTCAAATTTTGCTCCATATCGCTACAACAGGGAAGCTACAGGAAAGCTCAGTAGGGAACTTGCATCCACCATAACTATTTTGTTGTTGTTGTTATTGTTGTTGTTTTTTTAGAAATCATTATGTGAAGTTTTGCTAGAAAGTGTGTTTTTGTGCTCATAGTTGTACAAATGTTGGAGGGCTGTTTAGCTGACTCACTCTTGCAGACAGGTTTTTGCCAATTGTGGAAAAAAGTTGTAGTTTTTTTATATGCAGTGCAAACTGTAATGCAGAAAGCTGGACAGTCCAACATACAGGTAAGACCTGCAGAACCAGAGCTTCTGCACTCCCCAATACCCTCTCCTGCTTTCATTGGATCACATTCACAGCTGACCTTGCATCTGCCTGAAAGTCTCGGCTGCAAGAAGCAACATTTTCAAGATATAGCCTTAGTGCACGATCTGATAATGACACTTTGACACTATCACCCTATTTTCCTTTTTTACTTACCCTTGCTACTCTTGTTTTCATTTAAGAAGCCACCTTGTCTCTTCACTATCTCTCTGGAATGTATACCAATGTCCCAGCCTCCAGTTTGCTTGTTTTTGGTTTATTAGCAGAGAAGGCAACTGGGTGCTAGTGGGGGAGGGCGTGTGAAAAATGTTCTTCTATGAGGATATTTTAAATACGGAAGTCCTTTATTAAAGGAACTGAGAGATGGAACTAACACACTGAGAGTCATGAAGTTAGATTTATTGTGTAATGAAAAAGTTTGCAATGAATCAAGATTGGACTCGATAATACAGCCAAGAAAAAAGGAGCAGTTTAAGAGTTTTATTAAAGCAACAGGTATAGATGGGCTGGAAACCGGCTGACACGTACTCAGGAACCACTGGAACGGAAAGGAACAAGTTAGTGACTGCAGGACACAGTGGATGGTTGTGTACACTGAATGAAAGCTACTGACCTTTCTTGAATCCAGAGGGTGGCACTGGATCAAAGTTGTGAGTCCGTGAAGCTTACAGGATTGAACTTGGCAAGAGAAACTAGAAAAAGGTGTACTTACACTGATGGCTTTCGAGAATCTGGCGCTTACACACTGGGAGAGCCAGGAATATATAGTGCTCCTCCACGGTGTCAGCTCTCAGTAATGAGAACTTCCACAGGTGTAATCACTCAGACATAATTACTACTGCAGCACAGGAAGCAGGGAGTGACGTCAAGCACACAGCAGCAGAGCAACCAAAACAAAGCCACAGGCTGTAACATTACAAAGTTGAACTAAGTTAAAAAGAAAGAACATGAATTTTTATGTTGTTATATAGTACCAATAAAACATGGCTCTTACTGCAACCTGAACCACCATCTTTCCCTCACATCTTGACCCATGATCATGTTTATTCTGCACAATTCTTTAAAATAATTTGAATATAAACCTCGACAGAGGTCAGAGTTTACCACCACTACTTAAATTTAAATCCATCCATAGTCATGTGACTGCTGCTGGATTCTTATGTCTAGCCAGTCTGGTCTGGTTACTTATATAAAGAAACTTACCTTACCTTATCTGCCTTTTTTCCTCCATTACAAGTCTATTGAAATCATTGTATTGTATATAAATGACCGTATTTTCTATTGTGGCAACATAATTTTATGTCTTTGCTGTTGTCTGACTTTTCCATTTGCATTCCTATGCTACAGTGACACTATGAATCTAAGCTGCTATTTTGCAACTTTCACGTCAATCATACCTGCATCTGATTGAATGAAGAAGGACAAAAAAAGTGCTAATTGGCCACGAGCACAGAGAGCTGCGACCTGAGGAGAATCTTTAACCCAACCTGCATTAAGTGACATGGAAGCAAATACTTCAAATATTTTTTAAGGATTTTGTTTCTTATTTTATATGAAACATTTAAGATTAAACATTTCCAACCTCTGCTCTTTAACAACTTGTTGCAAAACCTGAACACTTGATCAGAAATTGGAAACTTAAAGTATGCTCTCCTGTCTTCCACTGCATGTGGGATTGGTTCTCCCTGTACAGGCCTATAGTGAGGACTACCACACACCTATCTTGTCAATTATTAACTGGTTGGCCAATGATTAGAAACCAGCAGTTTCCGCTTTAAACAGAGGACAATCACAGAAACTCAGTTGCAGGAAATAATACGGAGAGCTTTTTTCTAACAAACAGAACAATTAAATAATTTTTTTTATATAACACCTATTCACAACACATGTCATCTCAAGGCGCTTTACAAAGTCAAATTCAATCAAATCATACAGATTGGTCAAAAAGCTTTCTATCTAACGAAACCCAGTAGATTGGATCAAGTCATGAGAAGCAGCATTCACTCTTCATGAAAGAGCGTAGAGCCACAGTGGACAGTTGTCTGCATTATTGACGGCTTTGCAGTAATCTCTCATACTGAGCATGCATGAAGTGACAGTGGAGAGGAAATCTCCGCTTTAACAGGAAAGGAAAACCTCCAGGAGAACCAGGCTCAGCGTGAATGGTCATCTGCCTTGACCAACTTGGACTTAGAGAAGACAGAGCAGAGACACAAAAGGAAAACCTCCAACAGAACCAGGCTCAGCTTGAACGGTCATCTGCCTTGACCAACTTGGACTTAGAGAAGACAGAGCAGAGACACAAAAAGCACAGAAGCACACATTAATCCAGGAATCCTTTCTTTGTTATATGGTAATGACAGATTATCTGCCTTCCCTGGATGATGTCACAGCAAATGGAACGGCATACACGCGGACCTACTTTGACAAGAAGAATTACAGAGAACAAAAAGGTAAAAGTGGAAATAACAACAAACAATGCAAATTGGAGAACAGTAGAAGAAGTCAGCAGGGTGATAAAAAATAGACCACTGCAAAAATAGAACAAAAAATAAGAAAGTATTTCTTGAAATGAGAGTATTTGTCCTTGATTTGAGCAGATAAATAAGATTGTTTGTCGATGGAATAAGATTTTTTACACTTAAAATAGGAACAACTTATCTCTATCTTCTTCTTTCAAGTGCAGTATATCTAATTATCATATTTTAGGGGTAGAAATACTCATTCCATTGGCGAATAATCTTATTTACCTGTTTAAATCAAGGAGAAATACATTAATTTCAAGAAAATTTGACTTATTTCTTGTTCTCTTTTTGCAGTGACTCTGATGTCCTTCAGTAGCCTAAACCTATAGCAGCATAACTACAGAGATAGCTTGGGGTAACCCAAGCCACTCTAACTTTAAGCTTTGTCAAAAAGGAACATTTTAAGTCTAGTCTTAAAAGTCGACAGGGTATGTGCGGACCAAATCTGGGAGCTGGTTCCACAGGAGAGGAGCCTCCCATTCTACTTTTAAAGGATAGGCTGAGCTGTGAAAACACATTGGTTTGTGATACAGAGTGTCCATGAAATTCCAAAAAAAGTAAAAAACAAAGCAACTGGACTTGTGTTCCGTACTTGAAGACGTTTCGCTTCCTCTCCAGGAAGCTTTCCCAATTCAAAACGTCTGGAGTAATGTGGAGTAACAAGCTTTATACTACTGCCAAACAAAGGCCTTGTAATGGCTTAAATAACATGCAAATTCAACTGAAACAGGTCCACCCCTTAGTAATGGGCGGTCGTTAAAGCCATTAAGCCAGCAGATTGGACCGACACTGGTCCACTCCTCTGTAACGAGGAGTTATCAGGGTTGTTATTGGCTTGGCTTAAAGGAGCGATGTTTGATCACTCGTATGAAGATGAGAATTGAGGTGATGATTGGCTGGAATTAACCCAATAGATGTGTTGTAAGTTTTTGAGAGTTGGAACCTAAGGCCTCCTCCTCTGTTTAAGGTTGTTTTTTCTCTCTTAACGTAGATGGCTTCCTTCACACCCCTTTCAAACCATTTGTCTTCTTTGTCCAAAATGTGAACATTTTGGTCCTCAAAAGAGTGACCTTTGTCCTTAAGGTGTAGGTGAGAATCTTCACCAGCACAGTGTCCATGAAACTCAATGAGTGTAAGTAATTTCAGCTGCTCCCTTATCCACAGGTCCATTATCTATACATCCGTTCTGTAGGGGGTGTTCTGGTTGTTTTCTAGAAGTCAAAGGGCAACCAGCTGACCAGCTGTCAATGGGTGAGAGGCGGGGTACATCCTGGACAGGTCGCCAGTCTGTCCCAGGGCAAAACAGAAATAGACAGGACAAACAACCATTCACGCACACACTCATGCATGGATGGATGGATGAAAGGCCATGCCGAGGTGGCTCCTCCTATAATGGCAGATGAAGAGCAGTAGTACTTAGTATTTATTATATTTAGTGTGTACCATCTGAAGAAGCCCAACCAAATTCGGGTTGTATTTGACTCCAGTGCCCAGTATGAAGGGGTTGCATTCAATGATGTGTTGCTAACTGGGCCTGACCAAACAATATCTCTGGGTGTACTACTGCGCTTTCGAAAATAAGCAGTGGCTTTCACAGTGGATATAGAGCAAATGTTCTACTGCTTTTATGTGAGGGAAGATGACAGAAACTTCTTGTTCCAGGGCAGTGACCCATGTCTTTGGACAGACCCTCGCCAGCAGTGTCTATTCCCGGCCTCCATCAGTCTGTACAAGACAGAGAGTTCTAGGCTGACATGGCTGTCAAGAACTTTGTCACACGTGATTTCTATGCAGATGAGGGTCTTAAATCTATGCCTACAGTTGAAGCAACAGTAAATTTGCTGAAAAAGACTCAAGATATTCTCGCTGTTGTGCAACGTTACACTGTTTGAAGTTATTTAATGTTTCATAAATAACTGTCTGTTAAGTATTGTCTGGTGATAATCTGCTGTTAAGCTGATATCAAGACAATGGTTGAAAGTTATGAATTAGAGCACTAGTGATCTTTTAACATACATAGATTAAAGGAGTGACAACTTCTTTTCAAGTTCAAGAATTTAATAACAGAAATAAGAGGAACATCCAGAGAACATCACTATGTAATGCTGTTTATCTGAATTAACACTATTTTTCAATTAAAAAATCCTCTCTCCAAGGCTAGTGAAACTTAACCAAACTACTAAGCAAAATGAAGATCAAAAACTAAGCTAAGGAACTATTTACATGCAAAAGTAAACAAAAGACAAAACAAACATGGTTGAACATAATCAGAATAATTCAGTGAATCCCGTTCACTGCAGATCTGATTCCAAAAAGCATGGAATGGAGTTAAATCAGCTTAACTAATTAAAAAAAACGTTTGGCATGTGTTTCAATCCATTCACTATGCGAATCCTGTGTTAAACAAAACATTATTTGATGAAATAATATTTAGTTTAAGTTAAAGAACCAAAGTTCACCTTAAAGAATGTGAATTGAGGTTACATTAGCTTAACTAATTCAGAACAACATTTGATATGTGTTTCAATCCATTCACAATGCAAATCCCAAATTAACCAGAACATTATTTTGAGAAAATAACATTCTTCTTTTTTTCCAGTGTCCTGTCTAGCAATGTGGCAATAAGAATTGATGTCTTAATGCCAAATAGAGTTCGACAGATTTTGCTTTCACAAGTGGAGCAATCAGCATTCGCCGTAGTGCTACGCTTGATTTTTGCATGTAAATAGTTTTATTGTGATTCCTGCGGGGAGAATTTCAAATTATGTGGACACTACAATGGGAAAGTAGGAGAGTAAAGGAAGAACAAGACGAGAAAAAAAGAAAGAGAAGAGGTGAAAGAAAGAAGAGATAAAAGTGAAAGAATGATAAAACGTCTTACGTCTGCTTCATCACCTGGAAAGAGAGATGTAAAAAGAACAGCACAACCAACAAACATAGTGTAACAGACACAATAAAGTAACACCTTGATGCCATTGCTAAATCATATGTGTTATTATTTAAGCTGACATGTGTAAAGTGATACCTGAGAAAAGAAAGTGAAAAATAAAAAATAAATAACAGGCTTTCTGTATATAAGTGAACACTTAGAACCTGGAACCCAGCTCCTGTGGGTGTTTGTGAGAGTGCACTTGTGTATGTGAAATTTATCCAGAAGGAAATTGTTCGATAGTGGTTGTGGAGAACCAAAGGCCCGCCAGGCGTCAGGGGACCCATAACCCCGGGCTCCAAAGGGGCCCCCAAAGCAGGGCGCCCAAGAGGGGCCAACACAGGAAATCCGCAACCCCCCCAAGGAAAGAGGAGAGACGACCCCGAGGAAATCCCCCAGCCACCGCAATGCCGAAGCCCCTAGGAGCCGCGGGGGCGAGCCCGTGGGCTCTGCCGACAGCCAGCTACGCTGAAGTGGTCCCGCCATGGGCCCCGAGGGCCAGGGGCGCCCTGCCCCCGCGGCGGGGGGCCAGGCCCTGCGAAGCAGCCACCGGGAATGGGCCGGCACCCACCCGGGAACCTGCCCCAAACCCGAGGGCCGCCAATGCGCCAGCGGGCCAAGGCGCCAGCCAGCGGAGGGGGGCAGGACGTGGGGGGATAGGTTCTGCACCTAGCGGAGACTTGAGATGTTCTTGGGAGAGGGAGCAGACCAGACCCGAACCTGGAGGAAAAAAAAAAAAAAGGAAAAAACTCATTCCCACCTCCCACCCTAGTGCCCCACTCACCACACAGACTGTCCGTCCGTCCGTCTTCTTCCGCTTATCCGGGGTCGGGTCGCGGGGGTAGCAGCTTCAGTAGGGAGGCCCAGACGTCCCTCTCCCCGGCCACTTGGGCCAGCTCCTCAGGAGGAACCCCAAGGCGTTCCCAGGCCAGCCGGGAGACATAGTCCCTCCAGCGTGTCCTGGGTCTTCCCCTGGGCCTCCTCCCGGTGGGACGTGCCCGGAACACCTCACCAGGGAGGCGTCCAGGAGGCATCCTGACCAGATGCCCGAGCCACCTTAACTGGCTCCTCTCGACGTGGAGGAGCAGCGGCTCTACTCTGAGTCCTCCCCGGATGACTGAGCTCCTCACCCTATCTCTAAGGGAGAGCCCAGACACACTACGGAGAAAACTCATTTCAGCCGCTTGTATCCGGGATCTCGTTCTTTCGGTCACGACCCAAAGCTCGTGACCATAGATGAGGGTAGGAACATAGATCGACCGGTAAATCGAGAGCTTCGCCTTTTGGCTCAGCTCTCTCTTCACCACAACGGATCGGTACAGCGCCCGCTTCACAGCAGACGCTGCACCAATCCGCCTGTCGATCTCCCGCTCCATCCTCCCCTCATTCGTGAACAAGACCCCAAGATACTTGAACTCCTCCACTAGGGGCAGCACATCCTCCCCAACCCGGAGAAGGCACTCTACCCTTTTCCGGTTCAAGACCATGGTCTCGGATTTGGAGGCACTGATTTTCACCACACAGACATACAAAAAAAAGGACGCTGTACACATATTAATGTGTACAGCGTAATGTGTACAGCGTAATGTGTACAGCGTAAACAAATAACCTTTGTTATAAACATAAAAACACACTCGACAATGACATGGTACCGAATGCTAGCAATGAGCTATTCCGTTAGCCCTTTGTTTTAAACCCATGCAACGCCTTGCATAAATATTTTCAAATGATGATGTAACCTTTACCTTTGGGTTTCTCTGTCCAACCTGTCGGCGCCTCATGTGAGTTCAGTCCACTTTGGTCATCCAGGGAAGGCTGTGAAAGGGGAACCGTTGTTCTGTTCAGCAGCGGGCTAGCCTATGGTTTAGCCCTGCAGCAGCATGTGGTCGGGGGGAAAGGCCTCGGCCTACAGTCCATGCAGTCTCTATGTCAGCTCCCTCTTTCTCTCAGCACACAAAGTGGGTCCTTCTGCTGACGTTTCAGCTCCATCTGGGGTTCGCTTCCCTGTAAAGGCTGACAAAAATAAACAAAGCTGTTTTTGGCGTGGCAGGATTTCTTCCTCCTGCTCCTGACACTGAGGTTAAGACAGCAGACTTAACTCTGATTTCCCGGTTATCCCCAGGAGAAGAGGGATCTCTCCCAGGAGCTGGTCCCTGTCTTTTGGGCCCATGATTCCTCATGGTTGCTCAGGAAGGAAACCGGGTGGCTCACCATAGTCCCTCTCCTCGGGAGCCCCAGGAGAAAAGTGGTGGTCGTTGTCCACCTGCTGAGAGGCAGATCCTATGTGCATGTGAGGGTCCCAACCCATGTTGCTCTCATCATGGCTCAATGGCACTACATCGTTAAGTCACGTCTTAGGCTGCATAAGATTGGACAAACAAGAAGAAAGTCATGGAAGCTTTTCCATCCACTGATCATGCAAACATCTTCAAGAATCTTGTCCTTGATGATGCACTGCCAGTGTAGCGCAGTCTCGGTCTTAACTGGAACCTCCAAACAAACTGCTTCATATTTAGTATCTCCAAAGAAGTTAAACCCTACACCCGGAGCGGTATTTTATCCACCGTCAACAGACTTTATGACCCTCTTGGGTTCGTAGCGCCAGTGACTATCCAAGAAAAGGCTATCCTGAGAGAACTCACAACTGAAAAGAAAATTGGGGCTCACCATTACCTCAAAACATGGAGCAGATCTGGATATCATGGAGAGCATCCTTGTCCGATCTGTCTGATTTTTCTGTACCCAGACTGTGTACAAAAACATCACCTTCAGCTGCTTCCAGAAGTGAGCTGCATGTCTTCTGTGATGCATCATGAAAGCTATTGTTACAGTGGCATAGCTGAGAGTCATTGGTCCAGTTGGCAACTGCTATGTTGAATTTGTAATGGGTAAAGCCAAGCTCGCACCTTGCTTCGAAATGACCATGCCAAGATTAGAGCTTCGTGCAGCAGTGCTTGCAGCAGAACTAGCAGGATTAGTCTCAACAGAAATGGATCTCCGGCTCAACACTTCATTCTACTATTCAGACAGCAAAGTAGTCTTGGGCTACATTCACAATGAAAGCAGATGAGTGGCGAGAAATTAATGACCTACTGGGCTGTTAACGAAGACTTTCCCTGGGAAAGATGGAAAGGTGCGACAAGTTGAAGTGAAGACTGTGAAAGCAGGAGGGACTGAACTCTATCTTAGACCTATTACAGAGATAGTGGTTCTCCTCCCAAGCAAGGATTAGTTATTTAGATTGTTAGGCTTTTTTTGTGACATGTAACCACGCCAGGCGGGTATTTATTGTTACAAGCTAGTTTAATGTCAGTTTTGTTGTTTTGTTATGAATTCATCTTTAAGTATCAGAAAAATGGTGCTATCACTTTAACAAACACTGAAGCCCAATAACAGGAAGTTGTCACACAGGATGTAGAATGAGGTAATCAGGAAGTAAATGTTCATGGTTTCAGTTTTAAGCCTGTTTGCTGTGTATGGTACAGAGTGAAGATTTGTATTCAAGTTTATCCAGCAACATCTGCAAACTTCCCATGCCTTTTGATAGCATCATAGTTTCACGTTCCTTACAACATTAATAAACCTGTGGACAGTGTCCGAAATTAACTTCCTGATTCTGACCAGACCTCAACTTTTATGAAATAATAACAGTGAGATTGTTTAAAAAAAATTTTGGGGGGGGGGGGGTGGCTAGGGGCGTGGCTGACTGGACACCCTGGGAGAGAAATCTTTGTTTTCTGACTTTGATAGGAAAATGTTGAAGTTGATTATAAAAGGCACACAATATGAATTATCAGATTCACATCCAGGCAATAAAAAATACTACAGATTATCATTATTGTATCAATGTTGGTCTCATTTTTGAATGAGGCGGAGTTTCATCAAGCCTAAACGGTCCAACATTTTCCCCTCAGCTGCAACACTTAAAGCAGACAGAGGCGCACGCTGCGTGGAGAAAATGCATAAATGAAGACTATAAAGGGCTCCTTTGGAGGGAAGAGAAGGAATAATGGGTCTGAACTGAAGCCCCCAATGTTACAAGTTCCTTAAAATGACCCTCAAAAGTGTGCACCTAAATTACATGTAACGTAATTTTGCGCACCTGAATTCAAGCGCAAGGCTCCATGCCCACCGAAGCACCACTGGTTCTGTGTCGTTAACACAAAAAAAAGGAGAATGAAACAGAGCTACTGACTCTCCTATTGATTTTAATTAGGACATTTTGGTACGAGTGGAAGGACATTAAACGCAGTGATTCACGTTTTGAGCGGTTAGATCATTGAAGCACAGAAACAGAGCACACGTATTTTAAAAAATGCTGAATAAATAAGAATGAAACTTATGTTTCATTCATGTTTTAGACTGCATCAGGTTAGCAGATCTGTTTTCTGATCCAGTGTGCAGCCATGACTGGTTCTGAATGAAGGCTTTATCTGGGAGCCGCTCTCCCGCCTTGCCTCCTGCTTTGCACTTTCACCAAGACCAAAAAATCATGACTCTGATCGCTCTTCCTGCTGCTCTGTTAATTGCGGCAGAAATAAGCTGTGAAAGAAGCTGAACCAGCTGCGCAGAAGGCGACTGGCGAGTTTTAATTTCGGACCCTGCCTGTGGACAAGGAGTCATCTGTCTTCAGAGTCTTGATGTTGAGGAGGCATTTAACTGACTGTCAATCCATATAGATCATCCATATGATGAGGACAGCACACAGAGGTATGAACCAGTGATTAAGTGAAACAAAGAAACAAAAAACAATAAAACATTGCATGCAACTTCATGTTAGTTAATATTCATTCCACTGGGAAGTGCAAAATATGCCATCTTCCTGTTTTTAGTTGTATTTAATTTGCACCTGTTTCTCCTCTCTGTTCTGGATCATATCACCCTGTCTTGCATTTTTGATTGATGCTTACTTTCTGCCACAATCATCTTGAAGACAATATTGATCAGCTTGAGCCCTTTCATAGCAAATTAATGTTTTTATTGTTTGGAATCCAGCATTTCCCTTTTATTGTTGGTGTCAGTTGGTTTACTATTAGGAAGTCTTGACTTTGCAGTTTTTGTTTGCTTAGGGCCACATTTCCTTTACCTTGTAGGTACTGTAATAATTCTCTCATTCCTAAAGTTAGTATTTTATTAATTTACTGTTTCATAGAAACATTGGATAAATTGTAAATAAAAGTGTTACCGTAAAGTCAAATGTTCTGAATGTAGATTTTTAAAGAATGAAGTCTTTTATTTGCATTTTCACAAGAAGTGATGGTGCAGTGCAACATGCCCACTTTCTGCTTAGTGTTTCATGAGCACAGGGAAGTTACAGGAAAGCTCAGCAGGGAACTCCATACGTCCCATATTATGGGACTTATCTATATATCTCCAGCTGTCAAGAGGATAAAAGCCGTTTCATCATCCAGTAACACAGCACTTCCTGTTAAAAGCTCCTCACAAGCTTTTAGTTTCCATCAGAGATTCAGGGCAGCGAAGCAGTTTTCAATTCTTATCGGTGGTTTCACCAAACAGTCACATGACCTGAGAGTATAAGCACACAGAGATAAACAGCTGCAGCTGTCAAAAGAGAAGCTGCAACTCGACACAGTTGAAACCACAACATATCAGACATTAACCAACATTGAGCTTGGTTATGTTTCTGCACTAGACTGGCCCGGCCAAAGTCCTACTACTCTCCTTGGTGCTTTCAGCTACATTAACCCTGTAGAGAGGGAGGAAATAGGAGCTGCTGCTGCTCCTCCTTCCTAGTAATCCTTTCAACCACTCCTTCTTTGGATGGCTAATCGACATGTGAGTTGTTCTCCTAAGAACCTATTGCATAATTTCCCACCATTATCTTCCTTTTTTACTTGTAGTTTCATCAGAAGTCACTGGAATACCGACAGTCATAGGAATAACATCTGATCAGGTGCAGGCAGTAAGTGGGAGTTTCTCAGAAATCACAGATTTGTCACTCACAATTGTCACGAAGTAGATAAGGGTTTTATTAAAAAAAAGAAAAAGGATTTTAATAAAAAATCATTTCAATTTATTTATGGACAACTAAAAAAAGTTATCATATAGGACCTTTCTGTCCAATTCATATACAGTTATAGTATAGTGTTGAATTCATACTACTGAGCCTAATTACAAAGACATATTTTCATCTAATTAAGTACTCTCTAAATTGATACTATAATGTTGTAAGATAAACAGCTTAGTGGATTAAAGTATGTAATTTAACTAAGGTTTTTTTATGATTTTTTAAAGGAGGCACAAAATCAAAGAGCTGTGTCTCTGAAAGGAATAACAAACAGATGATTATGTTACTCTAGGGAATTACACAATGCAATGTTTATTATGAATAGAAAAACCTAACCAGGGACAAGGATTTTAAATCGATCAGTTAGAAATTCTGTATACCGCTGATCTATAGGCTGTTAAATTAACTTGTTACAATGTTCTGATTGAATTCTCCCTTAAAAATCCACCAATAAACAGAGAAGTATATTATGTATAATAGAAACATACATTTGCTTTTAAACTTCATTCTTTGTGTGTTTTTTAGTACATGGTCGCTTAGAAGAGTCATATATTTAACCCAATTTTGTTTTAGTTGATTAAGATTTATTTCAGTTGATATTATTGTTTTCTTTTCTGTTTTAGTATGTGCAATGTTACATGTGATTATATGTTTTTGAAGGAAACTTCCTTTGTCCCTCAGATACTAACTTTTCAAATGTTGCTTATGAGCAATTTGGGTTTAACAACTAAAGAAGAAGCTGTCATGTTTGGTGCTCGAGTTAGTGGAATTAGAAATTCAATGGCCAAATCTTCCCAAAAGGCTTCTTACTGGGAAGTGATAGGTCTGGGATCAGTGACCTTTCTATGATTTGCGTAAAATCTTCCATGATGCAACTTCCTGTTTACCCTCATACTGTGTGTGCGTGTCTGTGTGTGTGTGTGTGTGTGTGTGTGTGTGTGTCATGCCTTTAGGGCACATGTTATTTATGAGTCTGTCAGTCATGCTGTGGGAAACGAAAGTAAGTTGAAAGAAGGTTCCTGCTCTGTTTGTTGTCCTGACATCTCTTGATCATTTTATTCCAATAGTTTTTTTTTTTAGTTTTTGCTTTTATTCTGTTTTTGTTTTCCAATATTTTAATCCTTTTAATGAAATATGCTATACACATAATTTTGCCTTGTCTTTCCTCATTTAAAGGTAGAGTGGATGATTATTCTGGAAATCTAAACCATATTACCTGCTCTTTCACTCCTCAGGGGAATTGAGTAAAAAAAATCTCCCAAACACACTCTAGTCTTATTTCTTTCTGAGGCCTTCTCCTTCTTCTCATAAACTTGTCAGACAGTTTGGCCACTCTAAAACATTAAATTTTTTGTCCTTAGGCCACTTTGAAACCAGTCTTTGGGTTTTTGTACATTGGAAGACTTGCACAGCAAATTTGTTGGTGTTGATTTCTTATTTATTCTTTATGATGACATTGAACATTGAACAAAGCTGATGTTAAGTGTTAAATTATCAATTATTTACTCTGAATTAACAAACAGTGGGAGTTAAAACTAAGTGTTAACAAAGGGTATTTAAATAATAATCTGTGTCACTGTGGGAACATTGTTGAAAGCTCTTGAAACACTCTTGAAAGATAACTCTAAGTAACCCTAGTCGTCACATTCCCATAAATAGTGGGCACAGAGGACTAAATTTGTCTGAGTAAAATCTACTCAAATAGAAGAAAGTTTTTTTGAGTGGGACCGTATGTTGTCTGTCTCTGGGTGAATGTTCTTCAGTTTGAGTACATTTTACTCAGTGTTAAAAAAGTTTTTTTTCAGTTTGGTTTATTTATTAGGCTAATTAGTAACCATAAATATTTTGAATGTTTAACCCTTAGATTCCTTCATCCAAATTGCGAAGCACTAAAACAGCTTGTGTATGTTGTTTTCTGTTGTCCACCAGGCCCTTATTTGGAATTTTTAGATCAATCCTCAGATTTGAACTTGTGCTGACACATGCCTTTGAGTGTGTCCACAATTTTTAAAGAATCTGTTCCATTTCTTTTTTTTATTCTTAAGAAAGTAGTTGGTAATCAAGTGGGTGAGTATTTACTGTTTTTGTGGAGTTTACTGGAGTTTATGTAGACACAGACTCCACGGATCTTGTATTATCTTTTTCTGATGCTCTATTTTTGTCACCTTTTCTCCCTTTTAACGTTTGCCTCATCTTTTTCTCCTCCTTTACCTTTCACACTTATGAAAGTAAATCTGTTGGGGTCTCTTTGGTATAAACAAAGCCATTCTTAGTACTACAAACCCAGACAGGACACGTTAAACAAAAAAAATATTGTTTGAAGAGTTTCAGTCAAGTTTCAGAGCTTATCACAGCACTTGAAACATCCATCCACTTTCTACACACACAAACTTGCAGGGTCTCAGTGAATTGAGCGAGAAGTGAGAAGTTACCAGTCCATCAAAGAGCCAAAAAAAACAGCCCTGTAAAAGTCACTAATGATATTCTCATGATCTCACATAATGGACTTGTGTCTGTTCTTGACCTGTTAGATCTTAGTGCTGCATTTGATAGAGTCAATTCCAGAGTTCTCTTTATTGTGCAATTACACACTGTTTAAAGTTATTTAATGTTTCATAAATAACTCTCTGTCTGTTAAGTATTGTCTGGTGATGATCAACTCTTAAGCTGATATCAAGACAATGGTTGAAAGGGGTAAATTTGAGCACTAGCGATCTTTTAACAGCAAAACCTGCACACACATAGAATAAAAGGAGTGACCACTTCTTTTTAAGTTTTCAAGAATTGAATAACAGAAATAAAATGAACATCCAGAGAACATCACTGTGTAATGCTGTTTACCTGAATTAACACAATATTTCGATTAATAAATCCTCTTTACTAGGCTAGTGAAACTTAACTAAACTACTAAGCAAAATGAAGATAAAAAGAAGCTAAGCTAAGGAACTATTTACATGCAAAAACAAACAAAAGACAAACAAGAGTGGTTGATCATGATCAGAATAACTCAGTGAACCCTTGTTCACTGAAAGTCTGATTCCAAAAACATGGAATGGAATTAAAACATTTGCCATGTATTTCAATCCATTCACAATGCAAAGACCAAGTTAAACAAAACATTATTTGTTGAAATAATATTCTGAGGACCGGTTTGTCCTGTATAATCATTTAAACCCTTACGACCAAGTTTGTTAATGCGATTCTCCCTCCAGGCATCTGGGGTCGCTGTGGCAACTCGGTGGCTAAGAGGTTACAACATAAAGCTGCCAAAATTGCCTTGAAAAACGGCATTAATATGCCCTATTGATGCGTGAATAAGGCTCATAACACCATCGGAGGATGGCGGAGCAGAACAGTTACGCTTCATGCTTTAAAACAAACTCCTTTTGAAATGTCCGAAACCGGATGTTAGCAAGGCTAATATCCTGTTGGCTTTTGGACGCTCTGCGTTAACAAATGAAAGCTTTTGCTTTATTTTTAATCATAATGAGCGGCTGGATAACATAAACATTAATGTACCATCAATGTATGAAACCCTTGTGGAGGTAACCTTTCTGGTAAAACCTTAAAACACACTCGACAGTGACATGGTAAAAAACGGCAAGAATACACGGTTTACAAGACATTTCCCAATAAACCTTTTTAACTTCACCATCAGCTCCCTGTCCAAACCTGTCCTTTGTCTCGGGTCAGTTCTGTCCAGTTTGGCCATTCATGGAATGAGCGTTGAAGAAGGGCAGTTTTGGCTTGTCGTTGGTTTGCCTCCTGGCAGGCTAGCGTTAGCCTTGCAGCAGCATGTGGCTAACGGCGTGGTCTGGATAGCTTGGAGGCCACGTTCTTTGACCGGGATGCAGTCCGATTTGAGCAGGGGTTTTCCTCAGAATTCCACAGCTTTCTGCTCCATTTGGGTTAGCTCCTCGGTACAGGCTGAGAAGAAATACACAGAGATGTTTCGCATGCAGGATCTTTGCTTCTGCTACCAGTTGTGGGGTTAAGACAGCAACTTAGCTCTGTGTTTGCCCGGACATGGTCCCCAGGCGATGAGAGGCCTCTCCAGATGCTGAAACAGGCAGCCGAGTCTGGCAGACCCTGGATCAAGCGTGGCTGGTCCAGGCAATCTCCCTCAGCTGCTGGCTTGTGTGTTGGTCAGGGCCGAACGGGCCCTCATGGTTTGAAGCCTTCTTTGTCTGCTCTGAGAGAGCTGCTGTGGAGCTGAACAGGTCTGTAGAAGAATGCTGAAGAGATCTGTGAGGAAGGTGTTATCACAGCAGGACCCCTGGTGAGAGAAGGAGGGGCCGTCCAAGCCTTGAGGGTCTCATGTTGCATCAGGAGTGGCTTCCTTTGTGAAATCTTCCACTGTTCAGAATTCAATCTGAGATCAATTATTCATCATGGCATATTATGGCATAATATCCTATATATGCTTTCAGTAGATACAATTATCAGACAGCATTGGATCAGTGTTATGCTGATGATAATCAGCTATATGTATTTATAAATCCTGATGAATCTAACAAGTTAAATAGATTACACCCATGTCTTGAAGACATAAAAACTAGACTCATTGAAAAAGAAAACTTAGTCAAACATTTCAATGACAATGACTTACAGAAATTCTTATTGTTATTTTTGAGTAGGACATGTCCTTTAAATTCCACTTTAAAAGGGTTTCCCTCTGGAACATCTGGAATATTAACAAATTAGACATCTGTCCATGAATGATGTTGAAAAACTAGTCCATGCATTTGTTACTTCAATGCTGGACTATTGTAATTCTTTACTAGCAGGAAGTCCAAACAAAACATTTCAGTTCAAAGCCTTCAGCTGATCCAAAATGCTGCACCAAGACTTCTGATGAAAATCAGCAAATAATTTCTTACTGAGGTCATGAGATGTTGCACCATCGTTCCACAAAATCTTATACCAGTTATTTCTGCCGCAAAACATCCAAGCTACATGATGCTGCGGCCCCTTTACTTCTCAGTTGGGATGGTGTTTCCGGGCAGTTTTCCCTTCTGTCCTCAAAATGGTCGTTATGGCTGAGGATTTCCATTTCTGTCTCATCATACCACAGTCAAGTTTATAGAAAATATGCTGTGACCATCTTCAGAAGCGTCAATGTTCAGTTCATGTTGGCCCCACCTCCCGGTGTGTGAGCCCAGGGGTTATCTGGTCTAAGGGTGGGATGGGGGGGTCAGGACCGGGAAGGTCGGGTTATTGTGGTGCAAAACCTTGATTTCAAGGTTCGCTTCCTGGGTCTGGGGGCTGGGTACCCCTTTTGGGTGCCAGAGCCTGGACCTGGGAATATCGGGTGTGTGTGGTAAGTGTGAGTGTGTGTAAAGCGTCCTATTTAAAAAAATAAAAATTGTAGGAGTGTTTGCGTGTGGGGGCACTATTCAATTCAATTAAATTTTTTTTATATGGCGCCAATTCATAAAACATGTCATCTCGAGGCACTTTACAGTCAAATTCAATCATATTATATAGATTGGTCAAAAAGTTCCTATATAAGGGAACCAGTTGATTGCTTCAAAGTCCCGACAAGCAGCATTCACTCCTGGAGAAACGTAGAGCTACAGGAAAAGTCGTCTGCATTGTCCATGACTTTGCAGCAATCCTTCATACTGAGCAAACATGGAGCGACAGCAGAAAGAAAAACTCCCTATTAACGGGAAGGAAAACCTCCAGCAGAACCGGGCTCAGTATGAACGGTCATCTGCCTCAACCGAGGCAGATGAGGCAGATGGCAGATGGGGGTTACAGAAGACAGAGCAGAGACAAGACAGACAAAAAAAGCACACATTGATCCAGTAATCTGTTCTACATTAGATGGTAATAGCAGGTGATCTGTCTTCCCTGGATGATGTCACAGTTAACAGAACGTCAGACCAGGTGTACCTACTATGAAGAAAAAGAGAGAGAGAGCAAAAAGTTAAAAGCTGAAATGACAACAGTCATTCCAATGCAATGCAATGCAAAACTGGAGAATAGTAGAAATAAGGAGAGTGAGAAAAATAGGCCCTGATGTCCTCCACTAGTCTAAGCCTATAGCAGCATAACTATAGAGGTAGCTCAGGGTAACATGAGCCACTCTAACTATAAGCTTTGTCAAAAAGGAACGTTTTAAGATTATTCTTAAAAGTAGACAGGGTGTCTGCCTCACGGACAAAACCTGGGAGTTGGTTCCACAGGAGAGGAGCCTGATAGCTAAAGGATCTGCCTCCCATTCTACTTTTATAGGCTCTAGGAACCACCAGCAGACCTGCAGCCTGAGAGCGAAGTGCTCTGTTAGGAACATACGGGGTAATCAGAGCTCTGATATATGATGGAGCTAGATTATTAAGGGCTTTATACGTTAGAAGAATAATTTTAAATTCTATACTTGATTTAAGAGGAAGCCAATGAAGGGAAGTGAAAATTGGAGAAATATGATTTTCATCAGAACTCTTGCTGGAGCATTTTGGATCAGCTGAAGACTTTGAACTGCATTTTGTGGACTTCCAGCCTTGAAGTAACAAAAGCATGGACTAGTTTTTGAGCATCACCCCTGGACAGAATGTTTCTAATTTTGGCGATATTCCTGAGGTGAAAAAAGGAAACTCTGGAGACCTGTTTATTGTGGGATTTAAATGACATGTCTTGGTTGAAAATAATACCAAGATTTTTTACTTTATTACCAGAGGCCAAGTTAATGCCATACAGATTAAGTGATTGATTAAGAAGTTTTTTGTTTTGTTTTTGGAAGAATTTCAAATTATGTGGACACTACAATGGGAAAGTAGGAGAGTAAAGGAAGAACAAGAAGAGAAAAAAAGAGAAGAGGTGAAAGAAAGAAGAGATAAAAGGGAAAGAATGATAAAATGTGATGTAAAAAGAACAGCACAACCAACAGACATAGTGTAACAGATACAATAGAGTAATACCTTGATACCATTACTAAATCATATGTATTATTATTTAAGATGACATGTGTAAAGTGATACCTGAGAGAAAAAAGTGAAAAATAAATAAATAAATAAATTACAGGCTATCTGTATATAAGTGGACACTTAGAACCTGGAACCCAGCACCTGTGGGTGTTTGTGAGAGTGCACTTGTGTATGTGAAATTTATCCAGAAGGAAATTGCTCAATAGTGGTTGTGAAGAACCAAAGGCCCGCCTTCCCCGAGCACCGAGGCAGGTGCCAGGGGACTCATAACCCTGGACTCCCAGAGGGGCCAACACAGGAAATCTGCAACCCCCAAGGAAAGATGAGAGACGACCCCGAGGAAATCCCCCAGCCACCGCAATGCCGAAGCCCCTAGGAGCCGCGGGGGCGAGCCCGTGGGCTCCGCCGGCAGCCAGCTACGCTGAAGTGGTCCCGGCCATGGGCCCCAAGGTGTGCACCGGCCCAGATCCCAAGCGGCATACCCCCCGGAACCCGAACCCCAGAGGCCCCGCAGGGGCCCCTGCCCGAGGGCGGCACACCCCAGGGACCCCAGGCCCCCAAACCCACCCCGGACCCACCCAGCGGCAGCACAGCAATCAGTAACAGTCAGTAACCCACGTCTGTCACCGCGGCACTCCCCAAGAGCACCGCAAGTGGCCGCTGTAGGCCGCCCGTATGCCTCCAAGGCCCCTCCCAGATGGGGGCAACAGACCCCGGGGCCAGACCCACCAGGCGCCCCACTCCGAGTGCCCCCCACAGCCCCAGGGACCCCCCTATCCAGCCACTGCGCCCTGCAGGAAGCAACCCACCGCCCCTCATTCCACTAAGTGATGGTGCTGATCAAAGGAGCCCAAAGAGATCGATCAGATGTGGATGCAGATGCTGTCTCAAGATTAATATGATCCAACAAAAGATCGCTATACTGATTGATACTGAGATTTTCCTTACTTTTCCAATTCATGAGGATAGTTTTCTTTGCGATACATAATGCAGTGAAAACCATGCAAACTATTTTTTTCCAGAGGGCTTTCCTCAAAGTTACCCATCAAGAAAACTGATGGGGAAGGTAAAATTTTACAACTCAGGCACTTTGATAAGTCCTTACATATCTGTGCCCAGAACCTCTGGACTGGTGTGCATAACCATAATGCATGAATATAATTATCAGGATGATTGCCTATGCAGTGTGGACAGATATTAGATTGTGCAAGACCCATCTTGAATAATCTTTGTCCTGTGTAGTGTACTCTATGAAGGATTTTGCATTGTATTAGTTGTAAGTTGGTGTTTGTAGTCATATTGAAAGTTCTTAGACATATCTGAGCCCAGCAGTTTTGTTCAAAGCTGACTGATAAATCCTCTTCCCATTTCATAATAGGAAGAGATATTGAATCATCTATTTTAGTCAGTCTCCTGTGTGATTTAGACAGTGTCATGGTAGAGTTTTGACTTAGCTTTCTGTTTAATATTATATTTCAGTTTTCATCTTCTTCTTCCTTATATTTAATGGCAGTTGGCATACCAACTTGGTGCATTACCGCCACCAACTGTTTGGGGTGTGGAGCTTCAATGCGGAATTAGACGCCTGTATTATTCATGAAAAAAAACAAAAAACAAAAAAACTGGGGGTGTAATCTTAAATTCTATTAAAAAGACCTGTTTCCTTCAAATACCGCATGAGAGCTGGCCATGCTGATGGTTTAACTGAAGAAAAAGAAAGTAAACCCTCTACTGTTAAATGTGTGTACCCTAAACCTTTGACGTCTTCTAGTAGTGTGGTTCTCTCTGTGTTGTATGCTTCACACTCTAACAATACATGTTCTACTGTCTCGTTCTTGTCACAGTGAGTGCAGAGTCCTGTTGTGTGTTTCCCTAAATGTCTGAGATTGTGATTGAGATATGTATGCCCAATTCTTAGTCTTGTAACCACTGCTTCTCCCCTTCGCTTCCAACCACCCTGCCTCCTTGTAATTACTTGTTTCTGTACTCTATATAAAAAACGACCTTTGGTCTCCTTTTCCCACTGTGCTTGCCATAGTTTGTTGACCTCTGTTTTTATGACACTTTTAATTTCTGTTTTACTCAATGGGACTGTCCATTGCAACTCTGATTTAAGTCAGTTTTCATCTCTTTTAGGTTGTAGTTATGATTTGACCTTTATTTCTGTTAGTCTTAGCTCCTCCCTTCCCCTCACTTAAGCTTTCCCTTCACCCCCTTTGCAGTCAGTCACACCTGTTGGTAATTATTTAGTCAGATGCATTTCACCTGCTTGTCTCCCTATTTAAGCCTCCCTCTGTCTCACTCTTGTGCCGGTCCGTCTTCAGTCATGCACCTCTCCATGACAGTCCTCGTTTTCGCCTTGGAAGAGTTGTTTTTGCTCTCTTGTTAAGGTTAGTCCTGCCAGTCTCTCTAAAAACTCTGTTTTTACTAGCCGCCCTGGAGAGGCTCTGCTCTGTGCCCTGCTGTCTCCAGAGAACTGCTAACCTGACTAGCCTCCCTGGAGAAGCTCTGCTCTGTTCCCTGCTGTCTCCAGAGAACTGCTAACCTGACTAGCCGCCCTGGAGAAGTTCTGATCTGTTGCCCTGGTGTTGCCACAGGGTCTGCTAGCTATGCAGCACTGAGCTTCCCGGCCACCTTGATTTTAATGGACTCTCGCTCCTGCCATCACCTGCCATCACCTGCCATCACCTTCACTCCGGTTCTGTTGCTACCAGCTCCTCTAGCCTCATCAAACCTAGGAACTCTAGGAACTCTAATAAATTAGTTGGGATTTGTAAACCACCTTTAATATGTTTAAATTTATTTCTAATTATAGATGTAATTTGTTTTAATATTCCAAAAATTTATTTTTACTAATGCCATATTGCATATTTAGTTTGGCAAAAGTGGTAAACTCGGTTCCGTCAAGTAAATGTTCCAGGTATTCAATACCTTTTATTCTTCCAGTATGTAAAGTTTATCATATTATTATTTTGTAGAGTGTCAGGGTTATTCCAGATGAGTGTACGACTGCACGGGATAAGCGATGACTTTGTCATTTTAAGAAACTCTCACCATGCTGTCATAGTGGAGCTAATGTTAATATTTTTTTAAAGCATGTATGCCGTTTTATATTTGAGCTAATAAACGGCAAATCTGAAATCGTGATATTATTGCATATTTTCTGTTCTATATCTATCCAGGGCTCGTCTACAGGATTATGTTTTATCCATTTAGAGATGTATTGTAGTCTATTTGCTAAGTAGTAATTATGGAAATTAGGCAGATCTAGTCCCCTTCTGTCTTTAGTTTCCTGTATTGCCTTCAAGCTGATATGGGGGGGGTATCTTTCCAAAGAAATTTAAAGATAGAGTTTAAAGATTTGAACCAGTCGGATGACTGGTTTATTGGGGATCATTGAAAATAAGTAATTAATTCTAGGTAAGACCATCATTTTAATTGAAGCTACCCTACCTATAAGTGAAATTGGAAGCGATTTCCATCTTTCAAGGTCCTCTTCAATCTTTTTTAAAAGGGGGGTGTGGTAAAAAATTTTACTAAATCCACTAGTTTAGACGACACAGTAATACCCAAATATTTAATATTTCCTGATTGCAAATGTAAATCTAGGGGGTTCTGAAAAGAGCAATTAATTGGCAGTACAGTAGATTTAGATCAGTTTATAGAGTAATCTCAAACCTTTGAGAAAGATTCTAGTAATCTAATTACTTGAGAGAGCAAAGAGTTTGAGTGCTGAAGATAGAGTAATACATCATCAGCATAAAGACTAATCTTATGCTCTATATTCATGCATTTTATACCTTTGACAACATTTGTTTGTCTAATTGTTGCTGCTAGAGGTTCGATAAAAATGGCAAAAAGTGAGGGGGGAAAGCGGGCATCCTTGCCTCTGGAGACAAAAGCTGTAAGGTGTTTGATTATTTGTCCTGACACAGGCTGTAGGAAAGCTGTATAAAATTTTTAACTAATTTATAAAAAAATTGCCAAAACCAGATTTATGTAGAGTAGCGAATAAAAAATTCCAATTTACTCTATCAAATTCTTTTTCTGCATCTAAAGACATATTCTTTTTAATATTTGTACTGTATGAATAATCTATTAAATTAAGTAATCTGTGTGTGTTTGTGGATGACTGTCTTCCTCTGATGAAACCAGTTTGATCAGGGTGGAATACGAAAGGAGTGTCTTTATCTAATTATTTTGCAAAAGCTTTACAGATTATTTTAATATCCACTTTGATTAAGGATATGTGGTGGGAAACGTAGGATCTTTGCCTGGCTTAAGCAGAAGACTGATCGTGGCAGAGTTCATATTAGCTGGAAATCTGCCATTTTCCTGAATTTCCTGCAACATTCTGTGGAACGTTGGTGCCAGAATATTCCAGAACTCTTTATAAAACTCAGTAGGGAATCCATCTGGGCCTGGAACGTTTTTATTGGGCATGCTTGTTAAAGCTTCCATAACTTCAACTGTTGTCAGCGGTGAGTCCAGTGTTATTCTTTGGCTATCTGATAGTTTAGGAAGTGTAATTTTATCCAGAAATTGCTTGATGTCATTATCTGATGGATTTATCTGTGATGTGTATAAAGATTTGTAGAAATCTCGGATGGTGTTGTTTATACATTCCAGGTCACTTAATGTATTACCAGTTGAGTCTGTAACTGCAAATATAGTCATTTTCTCTTTATTTTTAGCTGATTAGCTAAGAAGCTTCCTGACTTATTGCCATGTTCAAAAATTTGTATTCGAAGTTTTTGTATTAGAAATTTATTTTGCTTTTCAATATAATGGTTTAATTCTAATTTTATTTTACGGGTTTTACCCAACTTTCCCTCTTCTTGAGAAGTTTCTAGTAACTTAGGTTTTTCTTCTAATTCCTGAATCTTTTTGTTTTCTATCTTCCTTTTATAAGATGAGAATGAAATTATTTTACCTCTCATCACTGCTTTCCCTGCTTCCCATAGTATAGATGCTGATGTGCCTGGCAGATCATTGTATTCTAAGTATGAAGCCCACTCTTCTTTGAAAAATTTAATTAATTCTTCATCTTTAAGCAGCAATGTATTAAATCTCCAGTTCTTGTTTTGTGGGGTTATTTTTTTATTTATTAGGGTTAAAGTAACAGGCGCATGATCACTAACAGCAATAGGATGCATTACAGCCTCTGAAATGTCCGACAGCAGTGAGCTGCTGATTAAGAAATAGTCCAAACAAGAATAAGAGTGGTGGACATTTGAAAAAAAAAGTATATTCCTTACTATCAGGATGAAGAGAACACCATGCATTGCAAAGACCAAAATCACTCATGTATTGTATGACTACATTTAATGACTGCCAACTGCGCTGAGTCCCTGTTGTATTCAACCTGTCTATTTCCTCATTTAGACCAAAGTTGAGGTCACCCCCAATAATTAGAGAACAATCCCCGTGTTTTGAAAGTGCATGGAAGAGTTTGTGGAAGAATGAGGGTTCATCAACATTTGGACCATATATACTGACAATACATAACTTCTGGTAATGAATAGATATTTTAATTATTATGAATCTATCTTCAGGATCTATAATTTTGTCTAATATTTTAAAACTAACGTTTTTGTGGATTAAAATTGCTACTCCTCTCTGTCTAGAGTTATAGCAGGCAGCAAACACATTAGGGAACTCAGGTGAGTTAAGATCACTTACAGTTGTAGCCAGTGTGCGATTTGCAAAAAAAACAGAGGGGGGGATCATTTCAAGTGTTTTATAAATGAACATAACAAGGTTATGTGGCCTGCATGCTGTCTGGCTCGAGACAGCATGTAACCTGTCCTGGGAGGGAGGATGGAGAAATCGGCTGCTGCTGCTTCTTGTCTTGTGACGCTGCCTGCAAATCTTCATCATCCACCAAAGTTTGTCCTGTAACATTACCATGGCTGTTCGTCCCGTCATCTACTCTTGACCTTTTCTGTTGATTTTTCTGGCCGAAATATGACAAAATACTTTGTTGACGTTCATGCTGCCACACATTCTAATTCATTACTTGGTTAACTAGCAGCTGCTCTTTCAGGTAAAGAGCTAGAGACAGTAGGTTAGACTATTGTTTTTAAACTTGCGGCATCCACTGTCTGGATGGCGCAGTGGATTTTTGACAACAAAAAATTAAATTAACAAATGTGAAGGACACAAGACATGTATTTATATTAGGGCTTTATATTATATTTAAACGATACATTTTTTAAAATTTGAATCGATTAATCATATAATGTCGATAGTTAACTCGAGATTAATTGCAAATTAATCGCATGTTTTATCCTTTTATTTCTGAAAGTGTAATAGCCTGTTTGGGCATTTTAATATGAAATTTTGCAAAAAAAGACACTCATAAAATACATGCTTGTACAAAAATAATTTTATTTTGTCATTTTTTAAGCATTTTTGAGAATTGGAATGAAGACATCCTAATGCCAAATGTTAAACTCTGGACTATAATGGCTAAATGACTAATCATGACGCCCTGATGTTTACACAATGTGTAAATAAATACTATGCAGATATATTTTTTTGCCTCTTAAACAAAGATAGACATGGTATTAGGCAAATACATATAAATTAATAAAAATAGTACAATTCAATAAAGTCATAAGTTTTGTTAATTTTTTCACTCTCTTGCACACATCTAATTCTGAGCTTTCACACTAACAACAATAATTTTTTTTCTTTAATTTCCAGGTCATTCCGGTCTTACACTTTGCCTGCAACTGGGCAGGAGTTTAATACCCTGAAAGAGACTGTTTAGCAACTGTTTAATAACTCCAGGTCCTTCCTTTGGCAACGTAATTCAGCTTTAGTTTGTCAAATACAGAGAAAACTAATTAATAAGCATTAAAGTACGGTTTATGGGTTGGGTTTCTGCAATGTTATCAGCATGTTAAAAACTCATCTTCAGAACCAATGTCTGCTCAAAATGGTTATCTGCACCAAGTAATCTACTTTCAGCAGTTATCACTGGTTATTGCAGCCGTAAACTGCAGAAAATACGTGCAGAGTTGCTCTGTCTGCCTTTACTACCGTCGGCTCCTATGGCGGAGGGATATTTCAGCTGGATACAAAGTGTCTAGTGCAGGCTGGTCTTTTAATAACCGCTGTTTCGTCCCTTATTTTAGAGCCCAAATAAGTGATTTCACTTTCAGAAACGTGCCCAAAAAAACGCAACCCATGACTTATGAAATTTACAAGCACCTTTAGAATAAAACAAGCCCAAAGTCGCATGAAATAAACAGTCTGTGCAACGGTGAGCGCGGGTCTGTTGTGCTACAGTCTCTAGCGATCTTGAAACTACGGAAAGTGCCGAGGATAAAAGAAACACAGTCCGGAGAGCACGGCGGGGAAAAGACATTAGGGAACGGTGTGTGTGTTTTGACGCGCAATTAACGGCCAAAAAAAATAAATGTCGGCCATGTGGTCTAATGTGTTTATAACGCGTTAAAACTGACAGCCCTAATTTATATACATTTTTAAAAATCCATATTACCTATTCAGACCAGAGGGAGGGGGGGGGGGATAAAACATCAATGACCAGAGGGGGGGACGTCACAAATAGAGGGGGGAATCCCCCCCAGCAAATCGCACCCAGGTTGTAGTTGATTTATGGGTTTCTTACGGTGGCCGTGAAGTGCAAAACAAAAGTACAAAATCTGAAACACTTTTACAAATATTGAAACAAATATTGACCCTCATTAAAATAATGTATGCACTGCTGCAGCATATCTGGTTCTTCCGTCTGTTCTGTTTAATTTAAAAAATTTCAAGGACCGACCATATGAAAAACAAAAACGTGTAAATCTGCTTATGTGTGCCGAAAAACGGGCAAAGCGCAACTCGATTGGCGTTCATCTTGGTTCATCATGAAGGTTCCCGTTATCACTTCCGGGTAAACTTCGAAGACAGTCCCTCCCTTTCCGTTTAATTTTCTCATTCAAGTTTTGTAAAAGTGTTTTGTGTGTTGTAAATTTGTTTTATGAAAAGTAAATTTGTTTCAATATTTGTAGAAGTGTTTCAGATTTTGTATTTTTGTTTTGCACTTCCCGGCCACCGTAGTTTCTTGCAATAAGACAACATCTGCCTTTAATCTTGTAAGCTGGTTAAAGATCTTTAGCTTTTTGGCTCTGGTGCCAGCTCCATGCACATTCCATGTCACAAACTTTACATTCATCATAGATGAAAGTGAGAAGTTGAAAAGTGCATGTCCTCAGAAAAATAGTTATAGACCCAGGTAGCATCATCTGACGTGCTTGTCATTGTCTGGTCAACAGGAAAGAAGCAGACGAATAATATAAAGAAAGACAGAGAATTAAGAGAGTGCAAATAGTGAGAAAAGATGAAAGAGGAAGAACCACAGCCCATGCTTCGTGTACCCAACCATGACTAACAACCATACCGTGCCAACGTGCTCTTGAGCTGTGCATTTATTTCTTTTATCACCATGTTCCGATCTATGCACTTTTTTTTCCAAGTGTGACATGCTTTAAATCCACCTGTTGTGCATCTAATAAAGCCAAGGAGTGATCTTCCGATCCCTGAACAACTGACCATTAATATGCAGCTTAAGCGAAAATTCAGACTGAAGAAACTCTATTGCCTACCTCCATCAATCAGAGACTCATCCGCCTCCGACACAAGCCAATCACTTTTGAACTGCTCCTCCTCGAAGCCAATCAGCATCCTGGGTTCATCTTAAAAGAACTCCACATCCTCGTCTCAGCCTTCTGCTCAGCGAGCAAGCAGTGGCGTGCCGCGTCCGGTTTGGACTCTGTTGACTGGATTCAAGAGATAATAACTTATCCTGAAATCCTCCTGCCATAGGAATACCATCTAGCTGCACATATTCCTTTCCGACCTCTGTTTTCGTCAGCTCCGATTCCTGGCGCAAAGAACTCACAAGCGACGCAGACGCATCCCAACTCTGCCTAAGTTCCGGTCAGCTTCGCTTCATAGCGCGCCGGGGTCTTTCTCAAACTGATCCCACAGTCCCGTGGGGCTGGCTCTTGGTTCGCGGATCCGCCGACTCATCCGGGACCTCCTCTGGTTTTCATCGGCTTTGCGGCGCCACCTTGCCGCTCGTCCCGGCCGCAACTTTTCAGCCGGATCTACTCTCTCATTCACTCGCTAATGCGTTCGCAGCCAGCTCAGCGTTCGGAGCCAGCTCAGGTAATATGTATTCACCCATGTTCGTCCTCTATTCAGGCGAACGTGTTTCATCTTACTGTTTGTTTTCGTTTTCTTCTTCTTTTGGTGTTGCCGGTAGCCACTGGGCTTGTGGTGGCATTGCTGCCACCTACTGGTTGGAGTATGAAGTGCATTTTAAATTCAGCAATTGATTATTAATCGCTGCAACTCTGGTGCAGTTTGGCATCCGCTTGGACTGGTCTGCATGCGGCCTGCCCTGCCAATGTTCCCTGCATTCTCTGCCATGTTCCCTGCGTTCTCTGCCATGTTCCCTGCGTTCTCTGCCATGTCCCCTGCGTTCTCTGCCATGTTCCCTGCGTTCTCTGCCATGTTCCCTGCGTTCTCTGCCATATTCCCTGCGTTCTCTGCCATGTTCCCTGCGTTCTCTGCCATGTTCCCTGCGTTCTCTGCCATATTCCCTGCGTTCTCTGCCATGTTCCCTGTGTGTGTTCCCTGCCATATTCCCTTCTATGCTCCCTGTGTGTTCCCTGCGTTCTCTGCCATGTTCCCTTCTATGCTCCCTGTGTTCCCTCCCATGTCCCCTGGATGCTTCCCACCATGGTCCCTGCTATGATTGTTCATTCATCACGTGCATGGCCTGGACCTCAGCATTTTTGGGGGGGAACATCCCTATTCTCATACATCTGTTTATCAACGTTAAAGTATATGTTTCCTGATTTATGTTTCCTGCTGAGGTCCAAGTATTTCGATTTAGACGTTCCCCTTTGCAAGCCTTTCAGTTCCAAGTATCATCCTGAGACTGACCATCTCTATTCATGCACCTCACCTCATCTCCCCATACATCTCACTCAACTTTGGTAGGCCTTCGCGGCAACCGGCCTGTTTGATGCACTGGCCTCGACCTCTGCAATTTTTGGGGGGAAATATCCCTATTCTCATACGCCTGCTTATGCATATTGAAGTATAATTCAGCGTGAATTTTTCCTGCCGAGGTCTGAGCGCCAAACTCTTAAAATATTGTATCAATAAAATTCTTCTAATTGCCTTTTCTTTCTGTGTGAGTTTTTCAGATTGAAATGCAGCTTAAGCGAAAATTCAGACTGAAGAAACTCTATTGCCTACCTCCATCAATCAGAGACTCATCCGCCTCCGACACAAGCCAATCACTTTTGAACTGCTCCTCCTCGAAGCCAATCAGCATCCTGGGTTCATCTTAAAAGAACTCCACATCCTCGTCTCAGCCTTCTGCTCAGCGAGCAAGCGGTGGTGTGCCGCGTCCGGTTTGGACTCTGATGACTGGATTCAACCCACCTCCATCCCCTTCTCCACCATCGTAGCAAGCTTCGCCTGGCTTTCCTATGGTGCTGCTTCAACCTCGTCCCTATCAGAGTGTAATTCATCCCAGACTCTTACGGATTTCCCAGTCACTCCTTAAAACGGTCCGGCAGAAGACCGCCATGTTGAGCCTGGTTCTGCCAGAGGTTTCTTCCCAAAGGGGAGTTTTTCCTCTCCACAGTCGCTTCATGCTTGCTCATCATGGACAGTTTATGCAAACCTGTGTTTATCAAGTTGGACATCAAGCTCAAACAGATCATCATATGGACTGAACAAACTTTGTTTATCTCCACTCCACCACCAGTTTCAGACCCGGGGGGAAATATCCCTATTCTCATACGCCTGCCTATGCATATTGAAGTATAATTCAGCGTGAATTTTTCCTGCCGAGGTCTGAGCGCCAAACTCTTAAAATATTGTATCAATAAAATTCTTCTAATTGCCTTTTCTTTCTGTGTGAGTTTTTCAGATTAAAATAAAGTTTGTCAATTGCTACGGTAGCTCTGACGCCTTCTGTAATGTATTTTTTCCTGATTGGAAATACTACTCGCCTACGATCTAGGATTTCCTTAGGAAACTGGGCATTAACACTGAAATCCGTTCCTCTCAGCTCTCTGGCCTGACTTTTATCATACACTTTTTGTTTATAATGCTCAAATTTGCTACAATCGGACGAGGATGGATTTTATCGGGTTTCTTACCTCTGAACCGGTGGACCCGATGGAAGGTGATGTTTTTTACCTGATCCGCCGGGATTTTCAGCTTCTGCTGGAGGAACTCACAAATTGCCATCTCGGGATCCTCCTCCTGCTGCTCCGGGATGCCTGCAAAGAGGAGGTTATCTCTCATACTTTGCGACTGTATGTCCAGAATGGATTCTTTCATCTTCTTATTTTCGCCAGACAGCTGCATCATCCCCTCAGTGAGCTCCGTGACTTTCCCCCTCAGCACCTCGTTCTCCGCGGCGATAGAAGCCAGCTGGGCTTGGCTAAATTCCACCGACTCCCTGAGGGTCCCTAGAGTTTGAGGAAGATTTATCATTAACATGAACAAACTGGAATCTGTCCGATAGATAAGATTTAAACCAGCCTAATGCTTTCCCCTTAATCTCTACAGTATGCTCAAGTCTTTGTAGGAGAATATTGTGATCAACTGTGTCAAATGCAGCACTGAGATCTAACAGGACAAGTATTGACACAAGTCCATTATCTGAGGCCATGAGAATATCATTGGTGACCTTCACCAGAGCTGTTTCAGTGCTATGATGAGCTCTGAAGCCTGACTGAAACTCCTGAAGTAGGTCATTACTTTGTAAATGTTCACAAAGTTGATTAGCAACTACTTTCTCAAGAATTTTAGATAGGAAAAGAAGATTAGATATCGGTTTGTAATTTACTAACTCATCTTGATCAAGATATGGTTTCTTAAGTAAAGGTTTAATAACAGCTACTTTAAAATCTGTGGTACATATTCATTTACCAAGGATAGATTAATCATGTCTAAAATAGTGCCACTGATCAGAGGGAATATCTCTTTAAACAACTTGGTTGAGATCGGGTCTAACATACAGATAGAAGGTTTAGATGAAGCTTCAATTTTAGAGCTCTACTGCGTCTAAACAGTTCAGACACTGCACAAGTTCTGAAGATTCCTCCAACGCTGCCTCACTTACTGAGGACGAGGTAATCATGTTTGGGACGATGCCAATTATTTTATTTTTAATGGAATCTAACTCTGCGAAGGGTCTTATTATACAACAATAGACTGTCCCTCCAGATTAGGTAAGATTCCTCTTGGTGTGTAGAGTGCCATTTTCTCTCCAATTTCCTAACATTGTGCTTCAAGGAACGCAGCTCTGAATTAAACCAGGGAGCCAGCTTCCTGTGAATAATGACATTTTTTTTCAAGTGAGCTACATTGTCTAATGCAGAAAGTAATGATCAAGTCACACCGTTAGCAAAGACATCTATTCGTGAATGAGAAGAAACAACATTACTGCTATCTGCAGGGTATTTCTGCAATACTGACGATATTAAGAGGGGGACAGACTCTTTAAAGTTTGATGCAGCATTGTCCGATAAAGATCTACTATAATGGAACCCTCTTTTGGGGGTGAAGAACTCAGTTAGATTAAACTCAAATGTTATTACAAAATGATCAGATAGGACAGGGATGTGAGGAAATACTGTTAATTCTTCACAATCAATGCCATATGTCAGCACAAGGTCTAAAGTATGGAGCCAAGAGTGCGTCGGTTTATGCACATTTTGAGCAAAACCAATTGAATCTAGGATAGTTTTAAAGGCTACGCTAAGGTTATCACATTCTGCGTCAACATGAATGTTGAAACCCCCCACTATAATAACCTTGTCAGTGTTTATCACCAAATCAGATAAGAAGTCTGACAACTGATCCAAAAACTGAGAGTAAGGGCCTGGTGGACGATACAAAACAACAAACAGAAGAGAGTTTTTATTGCTTTGCAATTTGGATGAGGGAAACTGAGGGTTAAATGTTCAAAAGAACTGTAGTTATTAATTGGCCTGGGACTAGTTAATAAATCAGACTGAAAGACGGTTGCCACTCATCCTCCTCTTCCAACAGATCTGGGAATGTGGAAATTTGAATAATTGGAGGGAGTTGACTCATTTATACTTACGTAGTCCTCTTGTAGGCAGGTTTCTGTGAGACAAAATAAATCAATCTGTTTATCAGAAATCAGTTCATTAACTAACAAAGTCTTTGGAGGGAGAGACCTTATATTTAATAGACCACATTTATTGTTTTATTTTTTGGTTCAAGGTGAACCGTAATGATTTTTATTCGATTTTTATGATTTGTTCCTTTTAGATCAGTTTTTGATCTGTTAAGTTTTGGCCGTGGTAAAGACACCGTCTCAATAGGGTAATGGGTGGGTAACAGTACAGAAGCTGCACAGAGGTGTGTTAAACTACGACTCCGCTACTAGGGTCAGAACAACAGAATGTCACCGTGTATGTAGCTTTCTGTTTGTTTATTTGTCATGTTGGGTTTGTACTGTCCCCTCTCCCATGAGATCTCAGGTCTCCACTAAGTGTGGAGCCCATCCCCCCCGTTCTGCTCACCTCCACTGGCTGGCGCCTTGGCCTCGTGGTGCATCTGTGGTACTTGGTGTACGGGGCTGGGTGCCGGACGCTTGCCGGCTCCCTCCTGGCTGCTGCTTCGCCTGGCCTGCCCCCCCCCACACACCCGTGGCACCCCACATGGGGTCAGGCCGGTCCCTGGGGCCCATCCACGGGCTCGTCCCCACTGCTCCCTGGGGCTTTAGCATTGTGGCTGGTTTTCTTGGGACCGTCTCTCCTCTTCCCTTGGTTGAGGAATGCAGATTTCCTGGGTTTGCCCCTCTTGGGCACCTTTGCTGTGGGGATCCCTATGGGCATCTGGGGTTTTGGTTCCCCTGACATCTGCCTCGGTGCTCTGGGGGGCAGGTCTCTGGCTCCTTACAACCGCTATTGAGCATTTTTCTCATGGATAAACCTTTCATACACAAGCACACTCTCACATACACCTACAGGTGCTTGGATTCAGGTACTTACAGACTCACTTCCTTACAGAAAACCCCTATTATTATCTTCTCCTGTCACTTTATACATATCATATTGATTAATACTGTATAGTCTTCAGTGATGGTTTATAGGCTTTGGTTGATTGTATCTTTAATAGTTTATCGGCTGGTTGTGCTGTTCTTTTTACATCTCTCTTTGCAGGTGAAGAAGCAGACTGAGGATGTTGTATCGTTCTCTCCCTTTTTGTCCTCTTTCTTTTACCTTTTCCCCTTTTTTGTCTTCTACCTTCTTGTTTTAAGGTCCATATAACCTGAAATACATTATACCTGCATACATTATAATAAAGCTACTTGCATATATAAATCAAGAGGAGCACTGTGGCGAAAGCAGCAAGGCTCTGCTTTTGAAAGTAAAATCTGTCGGGTTCTTTTTGGCATTAAGACAACAATTCTTATTGCCACATTGCCAAAAAAAAAGAACAAAAAAAGAAGACAGAAGCTTCGATGCTTCTGAGAGTTGGATTATTTCGATATTATTTATAGATGTGAATTAGGTCTATTTGTCACAGGTCCTTCATCTCATCTGCTGTTACACTTTATCATCTCTGTTGCTCACAACAGACTAAATAAGTGTTTACAACATGTTAATGGTTCCACGGGTTCTTGGTCTGATCTATCATCTGATCGTCTCTCAAATGCTAATGCCCATTTGCACATGATTCAGCTATGCTGGCATGTTTGCTTGTGCAATTATGCATATTGCAGTTTCCTCACATCGTTCTGTAAATCAGCTGCTGACTTTCGTCTGTTTAATTTAAATATTGCATTTTTTATGCATTGTATGCATATTTTTTATTAATATGCCAGATCATCAATTAATAAATGTGCATCAGTTTTTCTCTTTCTGATAAAATCATTATTTATTTCCCTTACAACTTAACTTTAAAATTAGGAAAACTATTTTATTCATATTACTTAATCTAATGTGTTGCTCTGTCTACCTGTGTTTTGCCACTTTCACCCTGAATTTCCCCATTGAAGGAAATAAAGGTATTTATTCTAAAGTACCTTGAAATTACATTTGTGTTACATTTTTGCCATATAATCTCAATAAACTAAACTGAAATGAAAACTTGACATTTGGGATTTACAGTTTCTTACTGGCTAAAATTAAAATTAATCCATTGTTAGAAAACCCTTACACTCAAGAAGAAAACACCACCTCAGGGTTTAAAAAGCACAAGCACAAAATTTGCATTGATCAATCAATCTATAATTTTCCACTCATCCCAGATCAGATCAGTACATTGAATCATGTATTGATTACCTTACTGTAGTATTGTGCACCGTATATATTCAGTAAAGATGGTGAGATGAGATTTCTTTCAGTTTTGTATTTCTTCCTAAAATTATTCCAGGTCTGATGGACACAGCACATGGTGACAGAAATGTTTGCTGATGGTGCAGCAGGAGGACAACTGAACTATTCTTTGTTCTGACTTGCATGTTGACTGACTGGAGTATATTTGCAAAGAAAGCAAATAATATTTCTGCTGCATTGGTGTTGTGCGGTAGAGGGTGAGTTTATTTTTGGACTTCCTCTGTACCTCACTGACAGTAATCAAAGCCAATATACTGCTTTAAGCTGTTTCAGCGGTGAGTGTTTAAATGAAAAAGGTTGGTCAAAAACGAACATACGCATTTAAAATGATGAGGAAATTTAGTATTCTATAAATTCTAGTTCTTTAAAAATAATGGGGGTTGGGTGATGGATTGAACATATTTTCTCACAGTACAAGAACAGCTCCTATCAGACAACCAACACAGAGACTCAGGGTGGGATGTTACGTCTGATAAAAAACAGATTTTAGCTTTAATGATTAATTGCATCACTCTTTTAATTTTGTAGCAATGCTGCATGTGTGTGTAGAATATATGCTGTTATCTCTGAGGTGTTGCCATGCATATGCGGGGAACTATCAGATGTGTGCAGGAAGTTCATGATGGCCTGGCTTCACAGGAGAACATTTTAGGAACACTACTGTATGAGACGGGATGAAAGGAAGGGTTATTTATGTAAAGCTGTGTAAACCATAGAAATAGTGGATGATTATTACACACAAACCACCAGAAGAGCAAACACTGTAGTTGTCACCAACTTTTGCTTCATGCAGCAGCCATATGGAATTCGAGATTGGGTTGGTGAGTTACCCGATTTCTGTGTTCAAGGGACTTTCTAATTGCTTGCTTTGATTACATGGTCTGTGTAAAATTGGAACCCACTATGTTCCAGATACAAGTCAGCAAGCTCATGTACTTGTTTAGAGGCAACCAAAAACAGCAAAACAGGTCAAAATCTAAATGTCTCTTAGAAATTGAAGTGCAAACAGAACAAAGCAGAAATAACTGTTACTCTGAATCCACTTTAAATTACATTGTGTTACTTGAATAAATTTAGGTGCCTTAGTTTCAAAGTCAGTTTTTCGGTCAACTCTCACCACAATAATAATCCTTTCTCGTATCTGTAGAATATGTTTATACTTTTTGCTTGAAGATATGTTGTCTTCTGGTCTGTGTCGCCAGTCACCTGTGTTCACTATACTGGTTAATATAACCACTAAACAGTTGGACCTGTAACTGACAGTCTTTTTTGCTCATGCTGAGATCACAAGAGAAGCAAGCGTTACTCACCAAAGAAATTCTGCATTTAAGTAGCAAAGATGCTTCTAAAATTATGCCAGTTATGCTTTTTAGTGACAGAAAGAGCTGTAGATAGATAGATAGATAGATAGATAGATAGATAGATAGATAGATAGATAGATAGATAGATAGATAGATAGATAGATAGATAGATAGATAGATAGAGATATATGACATTTGTCTTGGACATTGTACCTAAACAAAGCTGCTTCAACAATTAAATACACTACAATCAATAAAAATCATCTGAATAAAATAAACAAGTAAACAGATGTTGCTCGATCCATGAAAGAGCATTCACACATTCACACATCAAATCCAGCAAATGAACCAGCAAAAAAGCTGGGCTGACTGGACTGCTCAAACCACAACATTCCAGGACCCCTCTAATCTCCTGCAGGGTGAGCCCGCCTGAGGACAAGACCTGTCTGTTGTTTATCTGCACTAAATCTCCAGGCCACACCCTGCTACTAAAAGCCTGTGTGTTTAACAGGCCATCTATTGTCATGCGCCAACTGCTCTAGGTGTGGCTGCTCTTTACAATTACAGTCATCGACCTTGGTAAACACAATGATCAAATCCACCTTTGGAGCAGAGCGGGAGCGAGGCAGGTGAAGTAAACATTCTAGTTTGACTTCAGTTCCCGGTGGTAAGTTTGGAGACGACCATGAAAACACTTCCAAGAGTCTCATGCCAACTTGCACCAGCAAAGTTAATCTGCAGTGGAAACGCAAGTAAAACGATACAGAAGCAGATTGAAGTCTGCTAAAAAAAACAATGAGTCACCAAGGCTGCAGGAGACAGACAGCGAGGCAGACGGCAGAGGAGCCTGCTCAGCACCAAACCAGGAAGCTGTGCTTTATTACCCAACTCCACATTGACCCCTGCTTCATTTTAACTTTTAATCTGTTACCTAATGTTTAGCATTATTTAAATAAGTTCACATATTAAGATAGGTTATGTTTCTAGGTTTCTGGGTTATTTTCAGTGCTGGAAAGTTCAGAGTCCATAGCAAACAGCTCTAATCCCACTGTTCTTTGTCATGTGTACTGAACATGGCCAATAACCTGCATGCAGAACCACACACACACACACACACACACACACACACACACACACACACACACATATCTGAAGTTGACTTCAATTCCAAGAAAACTGCGTCAGTTGGTAATACCCGTCTGTCTGATCGGTATCACTGCATATGATGCTTTCAGTTTCAGAATTTCTTTGGCTTTTTTTCTGAGGCCTTTCTGTGATTCAGAGTTTAACTGTAAGCAGGAAGAAAACAAGCATTAAAGAATGAAAAAAGTTTTAAAAAGGCCAAAGATTCTGAAGAAAATTAATCAACTTGGAAAAACCTTCAGGATCAGAGACCTTTTTGTTGTCATTTTCATTTGTTCCAAAATAGGTCCAAAAAACATACAGTTAGGCTCAAGATTTTTCATACCACCTGACAGATTCAAATTGAAAATAATCTTTAATTCTACCAACGTGTTTCTGATAGGGAGTCGTACAAATGTTTTGGATCAGCCCGGCCAGAGGCCTGACTTAAACTGAACAGAATCTGTGGAATAGTCCAAAACAATGTTAAAAGATTAAACAACTGGAATTCTAAAGCTGAAGCCATTTCGCTTCCCATCCAAGAAGCTTTCTCAATTCAGAATATCTGGAGTAATTTGGAGTTCCAAGCATAATAGCTGGCAGGCCTTTTTAGAGCTTATATTCACATGTAAATACACCTGAACTGGTCGCCCCTCACAATGGAGAGTTGTTAGGCTCGACTAGTCTAAAGATATGGTCTCAGACACCTACATCATGTTGCAGGAAGCGAAAAACTGGGTGTCCTGCAGAACTAAACAACCATAAGCAACAAAAAGGTCCATCAATCCTTGTCCCCATCAGTCTCTTTAATCCACATGGACACTTTTTATCTGGCCCTGGTTTGATGTGAATGGTATCGTTGTTCTGTTGCCTGAACTATTTTGGACAATAAACATTACTTAATCCTTTTATTGGATGACAAGCTTTGTTATACAGAATCTTTGAGCTCTGATAAAGCAAGCCCAGATCATCTGCCCTGCACCTGACGTGCTGCTAAGCAGTATAGACATGGGTATTTCTAGACAAGGTCCAATGGAGGCCAGTGCCCCTTTAGAACTGATCATGGCCCCTGTTATGTCCCATGTACTGAAGACATAATACTAAATCAATTTATTTTGATTATGTGTGCTTGCACAGAAGTTGTAGCTGACCAACTTTTTATTTTACCTTTAAAGTTTTACTTTAACAATGATTACAAAAACAAAGTGTTTCACTTTGCTTCAGCTGTATTGATAGGATCACAATTTTCATCTGTAAGATCAGAGTTCTGCAACACAGGTGGCTTGTTGGCTCGAAGGTTAACTTTATATGTGAAAAACAACATTGCCCTTTTTTTTCATTCTTTTCTTCTGTGCCCCCGGTGAAGGTGGTCCTTCTTTCTATAGTGGGTATGACAACACAGTAAAGAATGTCCTTTGGACAGATGAGATGTCTGTCTATACTCAGTGGAGGGAGTGTGGACAGACATCTCATATGTCCAAACAAGGACATTCTTTACTGTGCTACCATACCCTCTAAAGAAAGAAGGCTTATTCAGCCCTTCTCTGTTTTTTTTTTTTTTTCCCTCTAAGCATTTCATGATCTGGCCTTACGGGAAACTTGTGGGGACTCAAGTTTATGTGTAAATTCTTGCTAGCGCTGTTTTTGTCCAGGTCACCCTTTATGAGACTTTAAATCTCAACATGTTTTTCCTGGTTAAACACAGTAATATTAAATAACATTTGATTATGTCTCTTGTTATGAATGTGAGACTGCATTTCTCTAATCGTATTAACTGATCACATGAGACCTGCTGACTAAGTGTTTAGGTATCTAGAGTCTAGAACTCAAAGTAAAACTGTGTACCTTAGTCATCATGACAGAAAATGCCCAGTATTAAGAAATCCAAGCTGCTTCTAGCAACGACAAAACAGAAAAGAAAAAAACATCATAAACACATCATCTGCTGTGTGAGGGGAGGTGTTATATGGAGTGAATTTTGTCTTAAAAAGATTTGAATAAATATAAAAAAGATTTGAATAAATATAAAAGGATATAAATACATATACATACATTTATAAATATCCAAGTACAAAATACAAATGTAAAAATGTAACATACAAATAAATAAACAAAATACAAATATAAAAATGTGACATACAAATAAATAAATAAATTTATACAAATAAATGTGTCTTTGTAAATATATTTTCGAGATTTGAAAATAAATATGCTTGACTTTGTATGTGGAATCTGCATTTGTGAATCTCCTTTTTGCATTTGTGAATCTCCGTTTTGCATTTGTGAATCTGCTTTTTGCATTTGTGAATGTCCGTTTCGCTTTCATGTCGATGACGCAATTTTGAGACATTCCTACTGCAAACCTAGATCCAAATATAAATGCCACTAGATTTGAATGCGAAGACACCCTCCACTGAACAACCAGCAGATGGCAGTGTTGTGCAGCCACAGCTAGTCTGGCAGAGCGGTCTCGTGTGCTCGTGACACGTCGTCAGCCTCAGCCCGCTTGCCCAGAATGCACCGCGGCCGCAGCTTGATTCCAGACAGCGCAAACAGAGCTCACAGCAGTAAGTTAAAAATTCCCTTTTCTGCTGCTGTTGTTCTTCAAAAGTACGTTTTCAGATCGGCTGAGGCGAGAACATTATACTTTTAAGCTTCCCTATGTGGCCTGTTTACAGAGTTAGTGCGTAATTTTAATAAAAAGTCCGACGTTGAGCGGAGCAGAGACCCGCAGACCTCCGAGGGAAGCCGCAGCCAGGGCTGATGTTAGACCGTCTTTGGGACAATTCTGTCGGCCAACTAGTGTGCGTAGTACTGCTGGTTCTGATTTATTTGTTTTGTGTTTATCTGACTGACGTGTGTTGCTTTATTAACTCAATACTTGCTCACCCATCTATTGCCAACTGGGATGCATTTTAAGATTGACAGCCTATTTCCTACTTTTATCTTTAAACATTGAAGATGGTATTAAACACATGATCAGGTTGAAATTGTTACTATTTTTCTATAAATAATTAAAATAAAAACCCAATTTTAACATTAGTAACAGTATGGTTAAGCTACTTTATTGCACCTCCTGACCTTCACAGCATTGATTAAGAAAGGGAAAAAAAACATTTTTATGTCTGCCCACCTTTACAGTGATTAATCTATAAATTATGTGCAGTTAGTTCAGCCCATTTTTTCAGTGAAATGGTAAAAATACCAGAGAAGGGAAGCCATTTGTTACATTTACTATACAACACTATACATTTTACCTTTTCTTTCTTGAGAACTATAATAATCTGCATGTTAAGCAGGTATAGTTTTATGCTGTGAAAAGGTGAGAATTGAAAAAAACAATTCTGGTAACATTTGGCATTTTTTATTTACAGGAAGAAACAGAAACAAAATATGTGAGGATAAACACCTCTGTGCCAATCCTCCAAATATTTTTTTAATGAAGGGGACCTGAAACCAGCCTTCAGGCTGAACAGGGCCACCATCGTCCTCCTCCTTCAGCTGCTGCCCATCCAGAAGGTCCATGGATGGCCACAGGAGATAGAGGTGCTGGTGACCCTCTGCTGGCTGGCCTGCGGTGCATCCTATAGGGAAACAGCTTGCCAGTAAGATCTCTTACCTTCTTGTCCTTAAATAGAGCCAGCAATGACACACAATTGATACATAGATGATAGAAGTGAAATAGAAGATTAAGACATATCAGCATATTACCTAAATTACAAGTTAATTTCATATTTGGTACAGGTCAAGTGGAGGCACGCTACAACAGACACCACACCAAGGCTGATAAACATCATTGAGCGTGCCTTTGGTGGTCTGAAGACACGGTGGCGTTCCATTTTCTTAAGGGAGCTGGAGGTCTGCCTGACGTTTGCCCCAAAAGTAATCGCCACCTGCTGCATCCTCCACAATATTAGTATAGAGGCAGGGGACCAGCTGGACGTGGAGGATGAGGAGGTTGACCCAGAGGAGGATGAGGAAGTTGATCCAGACGAGGACGGCCATCCGGTGGCTGAAGACAGGGAGCTGCTCCAGCTGGCTGCATCAGTTCTAGTCATGTACACATGCTGGTTCATCTCATTGTTTTCACTACTTGTAAAAATAAATTAAATAATCAGTAAATTAATTTCCATTCCAACTATTTTTAATTCTAAGTTTATAGGCGTTGTCTATTTGTATAAGATCTTAATAGGAGTTATTTCTTTGTTTTAAACCATGTTAGTAACTGTTAATCATTTGTTGAATATATTACACCTTCATTCTGTTCCAAAGATAAAACATTTGTATAAAATAAATGTCTGTTATTTTCATATACTATTATTACTATTGTTTTCTTTCCCTCTTTCTCCTCTCAATTATTCGTGTCCTGACTCAGAAGAAACTCACTTAGATAGGAAAAACATTTATAGGTTTTATTTATTTATTAATAGGGCTGTCAAAATAACGCGTTAATTTCAATTAATTAAAAAAAAAAATAACGGATTAAAAAAATAACGCAAATTAATCGTATAGGGTAGTTTTCATCCGGGTTTTTCCGAGCCTGTGCGCCGGACTGGAAGGTAGAAAAGGCGAGCACAGCGGCAGACGCAAACACGGCAAACAACGAGTTCTCGACGTATTTTTCTTGACTACCTCCCGATCAGGAATCGGACGGTCGGTTGAAAATCAAACATGTTTGAAATTCAGTAGGCCGTTGTGAGGTTTTCGTGAGCGCATCCTGCTGTTCAAGCAGAGCTACGAGGGGACGCCCTCCCCTCCTCTCCCTCCCCTTTCGGGGGAGGGAGAGGAGGGAGAAACCCCGCGGTTCCATCGCATAGTTTGAGATGTATATAAGTACCACGACTGAAAAACTCATACAGTGTATGCCCGGCTTTATTCACCAGTTTTGTCACGGTGTTTGGCGAGAACAGTCCTGCTTTTGCCTACCGACGTAACCCGGAAGTAGCGCGGACATCACTTTACTGTTGTAAAGTGTTGATATTGAGGGGAGTGTTCATTTATTTCCATTGTGTCCCCTACATTACTGTGTGCCACATATGCCACAACGACACATGTTAAAACGTCTGAAGGCATGGAATGTGAATAAGAGTTTTTGAACTTTAATGTATCTAATACTGATTATTAATTTAATCATTTGAATTTAAATATTTTAAATACTTTCACAGCAAAAATTATATGCAATTAATTTAGATTCATTAATTACAGAGTATGTAATTAGATTCTTTTTTTTAATCGATTGACAGCCCTATTTATACATTTTATATGCTGCAGTTTATTCCAGCAAGTATTGAGTTAATAAAGCAACACACGTCAGTCAGATAAACACAAGACAAATAAATCAGAACCAGCAGTACTACACACACTAGTTGGCCGACAGAATTGTCCCAAAGACGGTCTAACATCAGCCCTGGCTGCGGTTTTTCTCGGAGGTCTGCGGGTCACTCTACTCCGCTCAACGTCGGACTTTTTATTAAAATTACGCACTAACTCTGTAAACAGGCCACATAAGGAAGCTTAAAAGTATAATGTTCTCGCCTCAGCCGATCTGAAAACGTACTTTTGAAGAACAACAGCAGCAGAAAAGGGAATTTTTAACTTACCGCTGTGAGCTCTGTTTGCGCTGTCTGGAATCAAGCTGCGGCCGCGGTGCATTCTGGGCAAGCGGGCTGAGGCTGATGATGTGTCACGAGCACACGAGACCGCTCTGCCAGACTAGCTGTGGCTGCACAACACTGCCATCTGCTGGTTGTTCAGTGGAGGGTGTCTTCGCATTCAAATCTAGTGGCATTTATATTTGGATCTAGGTTTGGAGTAGGAATGTCTCAAAATTGCGTCATCGACATGAAAGCGAAACGGACATTCACAAATGCAAAAAGCAGATTCACAAATGCAAAACGGAGATTCACAAATGCAAAAAGGAGATTCACAAATGCAGATTCCACATACAAAGTCAAGCATATTTATTTTCAAATCTCGAAAATATATTTACAAAGACACGTTTATTTATATAAAATATTTTATCTATTTGTATGTCACATTTTTATATTTGTATTTTGTTTATTTATTTGTATGTCACATTTTTACATTTGTATTTTGTACTTGGATATTTATCAATGTATGTATATGTATTTATATCCTTTTATATTTATTCAAATCTTTTTAAGACAAAATTCACTCCATAGTGTTACTCCTTGTTGTGATGAGACATCTAAAGAATCAATACAAAAAAGAAAGAAAAAAAAAAGAATCAATACAACCCAATGTTGGAATGTCTTTCCAACGCTACAGAAAAAATCAGAGTTTGTTATGCAGATTCTTTGAATGGCTGTTACAGAAGGTCTGACTGTGAATTTAGCTTAAAACAGCGAAGGAACTGGCCCTCCTCCAGGTTACCCAAGATTAACCCACAGGCAGGTTGGGACTCGCACTGACACCTGGAATTTGACAAGGCCTGACTCACCTGACTTCCTGGTGTTGGGTAACTTTGTGCCACCATGTGTGACTCTAAATTTCAAACAACAAAAGCTGACAAACCAGATGAACTGAGTTTATTAAAAGCATGCAGAGAACACACTTTAGTGCAGAGAATATGTGCAAAAACACAAGACTTTGTCTTCATCTGGTGGACAAGCAGAGATATAACAGCCAGACCTATTTGGGGTGCTATTGTGAACATGTGGAAGAAATGCCTGTGGAAATTTTCAATCGTCTGGGTAATGTCGAAGAAAGCTTGAAAAAAATTCATTTGAAGCAGCTGTTGAGGAAAATAAAATTAACTGTTATATTAATCAGGCATTTGTATGGAAAGTAATAAGGAACTTCTGGCCTCAAAATTGTGTCTCCCTTTTGAGGGCAGTAAGCACACAGCTCACAGGATGTGTTGAGAGCTAGTTTATGGCTTTTGAGGTAATTTGGCTTGACTCCTGATAGGACGGTTTGAGTAATTAATTAGCCGTACTGCATGGCAACCTTGGGAGTAGGTCACGCTTGGAGCCACACTGTCTGCGTCCAACCCCCCCCCCCCCCCCCCCCCCAAACTAATCAGGATGGGCAGTCAGTCTTTTAAAAGATGTGTTCAGCTGTAGTGTAAAGCAGACAGAATCACTTGCATCACCATGGGGCAGGAGGCCGGGTAAAATACTGAATACGGTGAAATGGTAACATAAGTTTCTTTCTCCTTTGGAATTCCAAATGAATTACATATGCATATTTTAAATGTTTGGCTCTGATAATTGTTTCTCCTTTACTGCCAAATCTTAAACCGGGGTAAGACGGGCCTTCAGAGATAAGCAGGAGCAGGCCCTTATTAATATCAACACAGCATACAGTTAGGGTCACCAACTACTTGAAAACTAAAGGACATTTATTGGCCAGGCATTGTCTTCCACGCTACTGACACGATGAATTCTTGTTTGCCATTTCTGCTCTGTGTGAAATTAACAGAGCAGAAATGCACGTCCAGCTCTCAACTGAATTTAATTAGACACATACCTTTGTCTCTAAATATGGGTCTGTTTGTATTTCAAGGGACAATTGGCAACCATGGTGGGAAAAATAGTTTTAACAAAATGGCCCTGTATAAGACCGTGTGCATTCAGGACACGCTAATTCCCGATTGTTCATCAATTGAATCTTCCTCGGTCAGAAGGAACAGCTTAACTCCACCGGTGCAGCTTAGAAGGTTTTTTATTGAAATGAAGATGGGTACATTGAAGATGTGTCTGTGTGTATGGTTGCTTGTGAGTGTGTGGTTATCTGAAACAGAATAACAATAAAGGTGCATATTAGTAGCTATGCAAACATTGGTTACACGTTGATGCAGGGTGAAATGACCTGCAGTGTTACAAAAAATCCACCAGAGGGCACCAAAACACCACAGATGCACCATTGATCAAATGCAACAGTCATACAACTGACAAAACAACGCCAGAGGATATGAAACTAGAATCGTTCAACTTCTGAAGAAGTTGAAGAAGGCGCCTGCCTGGTGGTGGGCGTGACCGTCAAAGGCAAAGCTTCCGAGTTCCTTGGTCGTAGGCTCTCATCGCTTGGGGATTTTAAATCAAACCTTCTGAGTGAAAAGGATTTGTCTTCATCAAAACCTGCCGACCAGGAAAACTTTGCGTCTGCAGAGCTGCAAACTGTGATATCGATCTGAGACGCAGCTAATGAGCTAATTGGCGACAGCCGACGGTCAACGATTCCCATTCATTTGCTACGGTAGTCCTAAATCACTACTGACATAATACACTTTTTGGCCACAAGTGTCATTTTGGGGGCGTTGTTTCCACCTCTTCTCTTAGAGCCGTTTTTAATAGAAAGAAGAAAAGGCAAAAACGGTCCAAACAAAAGGTCGTAACGTTTACATTTGTTACCTCTGCCACACATAAACACTAGAATTAAATCTTAATAAATAAAAGTATAGACAATTATTTTAGTAACTCAATTCAGTAAGTGAAATACACTATATACAGGAGTTTGACAATGAAACTGAAACACCTCTCATTTTAGTGTGGGAGGTTTCATGGCTAAATTGGACCAGCCTGGTGGCTATTCTTCATTAATTGCACATTGAACCAATAAGAGCACAGTGTGAAGGTCCAATTAGCAGGGTAAAAGCACAGTTTTGCTCAAAAGATTGCAATGCACACAACATTATGGGTGACATGGGTGAGTTCAAAGGAGGACAAATTGTTGGTGCACATCTTGCTGGATGTGTCAAAACTTTCTTCAATTGAATAAAAACAAAACTAAAGTAATAATATTTGGACCAATAGAGGAGAGATCAAAAGTTAGCACACAGCTTCAGTCGCTTCAGCTAGGAACCAATGATCAGGCCCGAAACCTTGGTGTAGTGATGGACTCAGACCTGAACCTCCAAAAGCATCTAAAGACAGTTACAAGGTCGGCTTTCTATCACCTGAGGAACTTTTCCAGGATTAAAGGACTAATGTCTCAAAAGGATCTGGAAAAACTAATCCATGCGTTTATATTTAGTAGAATTGATTACTGCAACGGTGTTTTCACAGGTCTGCCTAAAAAGTGGACCATACAGCTGCAGCTGATCCAGAACGCTGATGCACGCGTCCTCACTAAGACTAAGAAAGTAGAGAACATCACCCCAGTTCTAAAGTCCTTACACTGGCTCCCTGTATCTCAGAGAATAGACTTTAAAATACTTCTGTTAGTTTATAAATCCCTAAATGGCTTAGCACCTAAATACATCACAGACTTGTTATCAGTGTATCAATCATCCAGACCACTAAGGTCTTCTGGCTTCAGCCTACTCTGCATACCTAGAACCAGAACTAAACAAGGAGAAGCAGCATTTAGTTCCTATGCTCCGCTTATCTGGAACAAACTTCCAGAAAACTGTAAAAGTGCAGAAAGCCTGAGTTATTTTAAATCAAGATTACAAACACCTTTGTTTAAAATTGCCTTTGACTGTTCTAGTTAAACGGTTTTACTGTTTTTAATGTTCTTCTTTGTTTCTACATTCTATCTCTACTTGCTTTTATTCTATTTTCTATCTACATTTTATTCCTACTTGCATTTATTTTGCTATATTTTAATCATGTAAAGCACTTTGCATTGTCTCTGTACTGAATTGTGCTATATAAATAAATTTCCCTTGCCTTGCATCTGTGACCAAGACAGCAAGTGTTTGTGATGTATCAAGAGCCACGGTGTCCAGGGTAATGTCAGCATATCACCAAGAAGGATGAACCACATCCAACAGGATTAACTGTGGACGCACGAGGAAGCTGTCTGAAAGGGATGTTCGGGTGCTAACCCGGATTGTATCCAAAAAACATAAAACCACATAACTCTACTTATAACTAACTTTCTGAAATATAAACTAAAGGTCACCAATCAGTTCTAAAACATCTTTAGATGAACTCTTGTTGAGCCCTGGAGTATGGAGGACCAAGTCTTCCATATTTAAAAATAAATACAGAAATAAATAAATAATTAAATTTTTTCTTAAAACTTCTGAATACAAAATAAATTAAACAAATTCATTTATCATCATTCATTTATATCAATTGTTCAAGTTATTTAATTGTTACTTGTAAAAAAATAAAATAAAATAAAAAATTTGAGGCCCCCCATTACACCAGAGGGCCCAAGCGGCCCCTTAGTACGCCTATGGCTTTGACCATAGGCGTACTGCTGCATGGAAAAATCCCAACAACTACAGCTCAATATGGGGAGGGTTTGGGGTTGTTGCCGGTCTGAGGTGATTTGCAAAAAATCTATAAAATCGTACACCAATGAAGGCTACATTTTGATGTATAATTTGTCTACGTAGAGTGAAAATTGAGCGAGTAGGCTGAAGTTGTTCGGTCTTTTTTACATAACTTTGACTTTGGGGTTGTTGCCGGTCTGAGGTGATTTGCGAAAAATCTATAAATCGTACGCCAATGAGGGTTATATTTCCTGAATCCAGACAGAAATACCTACGTTTTGATGTATAATTTGTGCACGTAGATCGAAAATTGAGCGAGTATGCTAAAGTTGTTTGTTGTTTTTTAGACAATTTTGTCACCACGGTAGGTGAAAATGGCGTGATGACAAAAATCTATAAGTCCTACACCAATGAGGTTTACATTTTCTGAATCCAGACAAAAAGACCTACGTTTTGATGTATAATGTGTCTACGTAGAGTGAAAATTGAGCGAGTAGGCCGAAGTTGTTCGGTCTTTTTCGCATAAGTTTCACTTTGGGGTTGTTGCCGGTCTGAGGTGATTTGCAAGAAATCTAAAAGACCTACACCAATGAGGGTTACATTTCCTGAATCCAGACAGAAATACCTACGTGTTGATGTATAATTTGTGCACGTAGAGTGAAAATTGAGCAAGTAGTTTGGTGTTTTTTGGAGAATTTTGTCACCATGGTAACTGAAAATGGCGTGATGAGAAAACGATAAAAGATACGCACATTCCGTTTTCACTTCTGAATAGTTCAAAGATATATCTACAAACTGGAAGCTAAACGATGTTCGTAGGTGAAAGCATGACGACACAGTAGAGGGTTGAAAATGACCATTTTTCGGTGGTTATTGGGCTAATGACCAATATAAACCACAAGTATTCGACATTAACTGTATACTTACATGACAAAGAACGCACACAGGTTTATACACACAGGATTGGGTTGGATTAACGGTGGATGCTCTCCAGGGAGGCTAATTTTATCTCACAGAACCGCCCAAAACATGGAGAAAAAACACAACAGCTCGCTTAGCTCCGTGAAGTGAGAACTACAAAAGAACAGATGCATTCTGGGTAATGTAGTGCAAAACAAACGGACAGACTTTTAACAGCCGCCCCTGTATTTGCAAACAAATACACTCATACAAAGTCTGTTAATTTGAAGGAGGATCCCAATCTTCAGGCACTTCAGGAAGCTCTACCAGTTTGGTTACCGGGCGGATGTAGATACTGTCCTTAACCTTCACCTCAGCAGCTCGAACGACGCCATCTGTCCCAGGGAAAACCTTGGTGATGGTCCCGACAGGCCATAGTCCTCGGGGAAGGTTGGAATCAACGATCATCACGATTTGTCCCACAGCAGCATTTGCAGTAGATTTCCTCCATTTCTGTCGTAACTGAAGTCCTGGGAGGTAGTTCTGGATGAAGCGCTTTCAAAAATGGTCACTGACGATCTGACTGTGTCGCCATCTTCTCTTGGACAGGACATCATGAGGACCATACACTGCTTGTGGTAGTCCTGCATCCCGCCGCCCCATTAACAGAAGGTTTGGCGTGATGGGGTCCAGGTCAGCCACGTCAGAGGAGGTGTAACCGACAGGTTTAGAGTTAAGGATGCCTTCAACCTCTATGAGAGCTGTTAGAAGTACTTCCTCTGCCACAACTTGGTCTTTCAGAACAACTTGTAAAGCTGATTTGACTGACCTGATTTCCCTCTCCCAAGCTCCCCCGAAGTGAGGAGAATGCGGCGGGTTGAAGTTGCAGTTGATTGTCTGCTTAGCTAATTGTTGCTGCAACACTGGGGCCATGTTTTCAAAGGCGCTCTGCAGTTCTTTGTGTCCTCCCCTGAAATTGGTGCCTCTGTCCGACCACAGCTCAAACGGTTTTCCTCGGCGAGCAATAAACCTACGTAGAGACATCAGGAAGGAGTCGGTGTCAAGGCTAGAAAGGAGATCCAAGTGGACACATCGAGTAGTCATACATTTGTAGATGATCCCCCAGCGTTTCTCTCTTCGACGTCCAATCTTAACTAGGTAGGGTCCAAAGTAATCTACGCCTGTAGACCAGAATGGGGGTTTGTAAAGTCTCAGGCGAGCTGAAGGAAGGTCAGCCATCTTTGGTGCGGAAGGTGAGGCACGCCATCTCCTACAGTACACGCACTGGTACTGGTGTTTCTTAATGGCCTGTCGACCTCTGAGAATCCAATATGTGCGCCGTATATCAGCATAGAGCCTCTCTGCACCTGGGTGAAACAGCTGAGCGTCGTAGTGCTTTATGATGAGACGAGTCAGAGGATGATCAGGAGCTAATACAACCGGATGGATGCTGTCAAAGTCCACATCTATAGCTTGGCGCAGGCGGCCTCCAACTCTGATCAGTCCACTGATACGGTCATATTCAGGGGAAAGAGCACTAAGACGACTGGTTGGGCGCACAGAATCACCGACTTGGAGGGCTCGGGCCTCCTCTGGGAAACTGTCCTCCTGTGCAGAGCGAAGCAGCTGGGTCTCTGCCTCCAGACGTTCAGCAGCAGTGAAGGAGGTGGCAGCCGCCCCATGCAGGGAGTGGTGAGTGGCCAGAATCAGGTCCTCTAATGATGTACTCTGTGCAGGATCTGGTAGACTTGGAGATATAGATGTAAAGCTACAGATACTAGTCTTCCTGAGTTCTTCACTGCCACAATCTGAGAACTCGGTTGGGGGTTTCGGCCAGGTGTCAGGACTCTGTGTGAGAAAGTGTGGGCCCTGTGACCAGCGGCTGGAGATGGTGAGCTCTGACAGCGGTTTCCTTCTTGTGATGTCATCAGCCGGATTTTCATCTGAGTTCACATATCCCCACTGCTCTGGAGAGGTCAACTCCTGTATTTCACAAATCCGAGTCCCAACGAAAACTTTGTACCTACAGGAACTGGATTGGATCCACTGCAGCACTATAGTAGAATCCGTACACAGGTGTAGAGAGCGCAGTGGTAATGTTAATTCGGTTTGGAGCACTTTGGCTAGTTGGGCTCCGGTCAATGCAGCACACAGCTCCAGTCGGGGAATCGACACCTGCTTGCGGGGTGCAACTCTCGAGCGTGCCATGATGAAGGAGGTGGAGATGTGTGCCTTTTGCTCTGTGACTCGCAGATAGGCAACAGCTCCATAAGATCTTTCAGAGGCGTCACAGAAGATGTGAACCTCGTTTGTAGCACCTGTGACACTGTGAGGACTGTAGCAGCGAGGGTAGATGATATGCTGGAGGTTAGACAGTTCTTCCTCCCATTCAATCCACAACTGAAGCAGATTTCCTTCTATGGGTTCATCCCATCCTCTCTCTGTGTTCCACAGGGCCTGCACAATGAGCTTTGCTCTTGTGGTGTAAGGGCAGATATAACCCAATGGGTCATACTGACTGGCTAGCACCTTATAAATATTGCGCAGTGTTACAGTTGTATAGGACACTCGGCGATGCTTGTATCCCAGGACATCAGTTGGGCAGTGCCAGCTGAGGCCCAATGTTGACTCCTGTGGATCAAGGCTACTGAGATTCAACCACAGTTCACAGCTTTCTGACCTGGCTGTACTGGGCAGAAGGGTAACTACTTCAGGTAGGTTGCTGGCCCACTGTCTTATCTCAAATCCACCTTGGAGGAGTAACTCTCTCATCCTGTCAATGAGCAACTTGGCCTCTTGTGGGTCAGAAAGGGACTGCAGACAGTTGTCCACATAAAAGGCTGTATGGATGGATTCGTAGATGTCCCTATGAGTGTCTTGATGTTCACTTACGTGTCTCTGAAGGGCAAACGTAGCACAGCAGGGGCTACACGTTGTCCCAAAGGGTAGGACTTTCCACTCATATACATCTGGGGACCTCTCTGTTTCACCATCTCTCCACAAGAACCGTAGCAGGGGGCAGTCTTCAGGGAGCAGGCGGATCTGGTGAAACATGGCATTTATGTCTCCGCTAACTGCCACAGGATACTGACGGAAGCGGAGGAGTACACCTAGTAGTGTAGGTCCCAGTGTGGGGCCTGGCAGGAGGTAGTTATTTAGGACGGTGCCCTGGAACTCAAAAGAGCAATTAAAGACTACCCGAGCTTTGTTGTTATGATGTACTATATGGTGTGGTACATACCAAGACTCAGCAGAACTTTGAATTTCTTCTGCAGTCAGCTTCACCACATAACCAGAATCAACCAGCTTCTTAATTTCCTGGTTGTATGTGCAGGCCAGATCTGGATGTTTAATCAGCTTTCGCTCTGTGGACCTTAGCAGGCCTTTAACCACTTCTGGAGGGACATGCATCCGAGGGAAGTCTTTCTTCCTCAACAGTGGAGTGGCGTATCTCTCCACGCCGTCTACGGAAATCCTGATTGTCTTAGACTTTAACATGGCTAGGGCTTCTTTGTCCTCCTTTGAGCGTGTGACCTCCTTCTCAGGTCTATGTATGGGAGCGTCTAGTTGCCACAGACGTTGAACATCCTGATGTAGGGCCTCAGCAGGAGAAAGGCATGATATATTCAGGCAGTGCATGTCTCCCTGATGTATAGGCATACTGCTGCTTGGACCTTGGATGGCCCACCCTAGCTTGGTGCAAACGGCTACAGGAGCACGGGCTGGGCCACGCCTGACTGGATGAACAGGAGTTATAAGGTGAGCGTTATCTGAACCGATTAACACTAGAGGCTGTATCTGGTTGAATCCCTTCAGCGGCACTTGCTGTAAATGGTAGTACTTCTCCTTCAAGAGCTGCACTGGACACGACTGTTCAGCTAGGCTGAGCTGTTGAGCAGTAAAGGCGTGTGTTATTTTATAACAACGTTTTGGTTGGGCCTTTGGGGACACCTGGAATGAGACGTAACCTCCCTTTATCTGGACCACATCTTGACGGATGGTGCGCAGAGATATAGTTTCCTCCTCTGGCGATAAGCCTAATAACTCAACTGCAGCTGGGAGTATGATGGTCCTCTCTGAGCCGTCGTCGAGGAGAGCATACGTGTCTAGAGATTTTCTCTGATAGTGTAACTGAATGGGCACAACCTTAAGCATAACACGGCCAGCGTGACTGACAGGATCCAGGAATACTCTTCTGGTACTCACTGTTAGAATATTAGGGTCCCCCCTTTTAGCCTCAGCCAGGTCATGCAGCACTAATAAGTGCTGTTCTCCACAGGTGGTGCACGGCTTCTTTAGAGTGCACTGTTCCGGAGTGTGTTTACGGCCGCAGCGCCAGCATTTGGATTTATCCTTTAGCCAAGTGGCAACAGCTGTGAGATCTAGCTTCTTAAAGTTTACACAGCCACCGAGGTAGTGTTCTGTTTCTTCACAGTATGAGCAATATGGTTTAAACTTCTGCTTCTTCTTGGAAGGGGAAGAAGGACTAGCGGCTTCTGCCTTAGTGTGTGTCTTTGGTGGTGTTTGAGCAGGATCTGAGCCATAGTATATGGATGCAGACTTACTCTGTGCTTTGGACCCTGTAGATGCGCTGAAGTTACTTCTCCCCGATCGTGCTCTGTCGGATGACTGTGGCTGAGTGACTTGCCTGGATAGCTGAAGAACTTGGGACTTGCGTTCGAGCCATTCGGACAGGTCATACATGTTGTATGTGCGGCTGCTGCCAGTGCGTATAATGCCACGTGTGATACAGTACTCGATGAAACTGTCTCTGTAGCTAGGAGGGAGTTTGGTGAGTAACCTGTCTACATGTGAACCACACTGGAGCTCACTGGCTGCTACATCATCCATAGTGCTGAGGAGCCCTAAAAGGCTAGACACTGACAGGGAGAAATCTTCAAAGGCTTGAGGGTCACCAGCCTTAACAGGAGAGCAGTCAAGGATAGCACTGAGTTCACTCTGGATTAACTGTCGAGGCTGTCCATATCTCTGCTCCAATGCTCGAATTGCACTAGTGTAGGGAGTGCGGTCGTGAATATAGCGCTTAGCAACTCGCAGAGCACTTGGGTGATCTAGATGATCCAGCAGGATGTGATATTTATATTCTTCTGTGAGGTGTGCATGGGGCCCTAGTAGGCTGTCTTCTTCAGCAGTGCAAATTCACTCTCGCGGCCTGATTTGAATTTTACCAATTTAGGCTTTGGAATGCCGTATGATGATGCCACAATCATCTCCATCAGGTTTGGCTGGTTAACTTCTGCTGTCGAAGGCAAGGGGGCTGTTGCCTGATATACAACTGGAGGTGTTGGATAGGCAGCAGAGTAATGGCTGGGAAAATTTGCAGGTGGAGCTGCATATTGCTGGCCGTAGTTCTGCTGTGCTGCTGCTCCCTGTGGTGGCTGATACAGAGGTATAGCGGAGGCTGCAGAGAGGTTGCAGGGTGGCGCAGGATGTACCTGGTTGGTGCTGCTTGGTGGCTGCGGTTGTTGGTATCTCTGACTGTATAGAGACTCAGCCTGATGTGGTTCGAGCTTCCCAAGGTGCATGGATTGTGCTACTTGGATGTCGGGTTGCAGAGCAGGCTGGATCACATGTCTCACACTAGGAGGCGGAGCTGGTAACGACGCTGGCTGGATTTCTGGATAAACCAAAGGATCTCTCGGCTGTGGAACAGGAAAAGGTACGGACTGACCCACAGGCTAGAAGGCTCTGTTCATCCAAGGCTGGGATGTAAGTGGTGGCTGAAACATAGGCTGAGGTGCTGCAAGTACATCTGGCTGTGGAACTGGCCGTGGTGCTGTCTGTACCGTTGGGCTTGCCTTTAGCGATGATAAGGGTGCAGCAGGTTCTACTGGTCTTAGTAGGTTCACAGGTGTTCTGTTGTCCTGCCTTGCTGATGTCAGGATGTCCAACTGACTCCTGGTGTGCCTGCTATGTATATCTATACTGCTAGGCTGTGGTAGGAATGCAGGAAGGGATTCTGCTCTATTATGTTGTTGAGCATGACTGGGTGGCAGGAGAGGGCTGCATGACTTACATGTTCGCTCTAGTTGCTCCAAACGCTTGGTTAATGCACCATTGGT